>NW_022630106.1:122069-155957 GCF_010909765.2 Amblyraja radiata
GACCACTGACCATTTCCCCCTCTCTCTCTCTCCCCAGTCTCTCTGACTATATTTCCTTCCCCCCCTCGCTCCCTCCCCATCTCTCTCTCCCCTTCTCTCCCTACAGACCAAATCAATGATACTCACAAACATGGTACAACAGTATTTATTGAAAGACACACATAACACATGGTGCTTCTACTGTACAGCAGCATGGACTGACTGCCCATGTCGGCTTGCGGTAATATGAACAGTGTAGTAGTAAACATAGAAACATAGAAAATAGGTGCAGGAGTAGGCTATTCGGCCCTTCGAATGGCCTACTCCCTTATTTGTGGATAAGGTTCTCCCCTATCCACTCTACTAGTTACATGCCCGAAAACGTCTATACGATTTGTCAGACATGATTTACCTTTCATAAATCCATGCTGTCCAATACTATCACCACTTTCCAAATGTGCTGCTATCCCATCTTTATAACTGACTCTAGCAGTTTCCCCACTACCGATGTTAGGCTAACTTGTCTGTAATTCCCCGTTTTTCTTTCCCTCCTTTTTTTAAAAGTGGGGTTACAATAGCTACCCTCCAATCCTCAGGAACTACTCCAGAATCTGAAGAGTTTTGAAAAATTATCACTATTGCGGAGTAGGCGGAACTTCTAATATAAAGTACTACTGTGGGTAGTTAGTAAAGTTACCAATCTACATCTTTCCTTACAGGAATGAAAATGAAAAACATCTAAATCAGTGACATAAAAACATTGAAACATAGAAAATAGGTGAAGGATGAGGCCATTCGGCCTTTCGAGGCCGCACCGCCATTCATGGCAATATAAAAACATAGAAAATAGGTTTAGGAGGAGGCGATTCGGCCCTTCGAGCCAGCACAACCGTTCATTGTGATCATGGCAGATCGTCCCCTATCAAAACCCGTGTCTGCCACCAATAACCCGTGCCTGCCTTCTCCCCATATTCCTCGATTCCACCAGCCCCTAGAGCTCTATCTAACTATCTCTTAAATCCACCCAGTGATTTTGCCTCCACTGCCCTCTGTGGCAGGGAATTCCACGAATTCACAACTGTGGGTTAAAACGTTTTTTCTCACCTCAGTCTTAAATGGCCTCCCCTTTATTCTAAGACTGTGGTCCCTGGGTCTGGTCTCGCCCAACATTGGGAACATTTTTCCTGCATCTAGCTTGACCAGTCCTTTTATAATTTTATATATAGCTATAAGATCCCCCCCCCCCCCCCCACCACTCATCCTTCTAAACTCCAGTGAATACAAGCCTCGTCTTTTCAATCTTTCCTCATATGACAGTCCCGCCATCCCAGGGATCAATCTCGTGAAGCTATGCTGCACTGCCTCAATCACAAGGATGTCCTTCCTCAAATTAGGAGAACATATATGAATAAACACGTCACTTTGTGCTTACTGAATAATTCTGCAACCGAAACATTAATAGCGCATACAGGGAAGTACAGATGTGTCGGCCAACAAACCCGTCCCGCGCGCGTACGGTACAGACCCGCATCTCCTCCATTCACTGGCGAAATAACCGGGGAGCCATGCGGCGAGAGCACTGGTGAGCCGGGGGACAAACACGGCGAGTGGGGCACCACACGTGGTGCTGAAGGTGTAGGGGGCGCAACCAACGCTAGGTCTGCAGCAGCAGGGGCGCGCGGGAAGAGACAGTCTGGCAGCAGAGGGGTAGATCGGACGTGTGGCATCAGGATACGAGACCGCAGGACGTGGTTCCTTCACAGGAAGGAGATGTTGGCATTTGCGTCTGTAGATCCCTCCGTCTGAACTCACCAGGTATGAGCGCGGCTATAGCCAGTCTATTCCAGACTGGGTATTGACTAATGAGGAAAGGTTAGTTAACAGTCTCGTTGTGCGTGGCCCCTTGGGCAAGAGTGACCATAATATGGTTGACTTCTTCATTAGGGTGGAGATTGACATAATTAATTCAGAAACAAGGGTTCGGAACTTAAAGAAAGGTAACTTTGAGGGTATGAGATGTGAATTGGCCAAGATAGACTGGCAATTGATTCTTAAAGGGTTGACTGTGGATTGGCAATGGAAGGCATTTAAAGACAGCATGCATGAACTACAACAATTGTTCATCCCAGTTTGGCAAAATAATAACTCAGGAAAGATAGTGCATCCGTGGATAACAAGGGAAATCAGGGTTAGTATCAAAACAAAAGATGAAGCATACAAATTAGCCAGAAAAAGCAGCCTACCAGAGGACTGGAAGAAATTCAGAGGCCAGCTGAGGAGGACAAAGGGATTAATTAGGAAAGGGAAAATAGATTATGAAAGAAAACATAAAAACTGACTGCAAAAGTTTTTATAGATATGTGAATAGAAAAAGACTAGTTAAAACAAATGTAGGTCCCTTGCAGTCAGAAACGGGTGCATTGATCATGGGGAACAAGGACATTGCAGACCAATTGAATAACTACTTTGGTCCTGTCTTCACTAAGGAATACATAAATAATCTGCCGGAAATAGCAGGGAACCGGGGGTCAAATGAGATGGAACTGAGTGAAATCCAGTTTAGTGGGGAAGTGGTGTTCGGTAAATTGAATGGATAAATCCCCAGGGCCAGATAGGCTGCATCCCGCAGCACTTTAGGAAGTAGCGCCAGAAATAGTGGATGCATTAGTAATAATTTTTCAAAACTCTTTAGATTCTGGAGTAGTTCCTGAGGATTGGAGGGTAGTTAATGTAAACCCACTTTTTAAAAAGGGAGGAGAGAGAGAAAACGGGGAATTACAGACTAGTTAGTCTAACATCGGCAGTGGGGAAACTGCTAGACTCAGTTATTAAAGATGAAATATCAGCACATTTGGAAAGTGGTGAAATCATTGGACAAAGTCAGCATGGATTTATAAAAGGTGAATCATGTCTGACGAATCTTATAGAATTTTTCGAGGATGTAACTAGTAGGGTGGATAAGGGAGAACCAGTGGATGTGTTATATCTGGACTTACATAAGGCTTTCGGCATGGCACACATAACAGGTTATTATGCAAACTTAAAGCACACGGTATTGGGGGTTCAGTATTGATGTGGATAGAGAACTGGCTGGCATACAGGAAGCAAAGATTAGGAGTAAACGGGTCCTTTTCAGAATGACAGGCAGTGACTAGTGGGATACCACAAGCTCGGTGCTGGGACCCCAGCTATTTACAATATAAGTAATGATTTGGACGAGGGAATTGAAAGCAGCATCTCCAAGTTTGCGGATGACACGAAGCTGGGGGGCAGTGTTAGCTGTGAGGAGGATTCTAGGAGGCTGCAAGGTGACTTGGATAGGTTGGGTGAGTGTGCAAATGCATGGTAGATGCAGTATCATGCGGATGAATATGAGGTTATCCACTTTGGTGGCAAAAACAGGAAAGTAGACTATTATCTGAATGGTGGCCGATTCGGAAAAGGAGAGATGCAACGAGACCTGGGTGCCATGGTACACCAGTCATTGAATGTAAGCATGCAGGTGCAGCAGGCCGTGAAGCAAACGAATGGTATGTTCGCATCCATAGCAAAGGATTTGAGTATAGGAGCAGGGAGATTCTACTGCAGTTGCACAGGGTCTTGGTGAGACCACACCCCTCCTAATCTGAGGAAAGACACTCTTACCATGGAGGGAGTACAGATAAGGTTCACCAGACTGAGTCCTGGGATGTCAGGACTTTCATATGAAGAAAGACTGGATAGACTCGGCTTGTACTCGCTAGTATTTTGAAGATTGAGGGGGGATCTTATAGAAACTTACAAAATTCTTAAGGGGTTGGACAGGCTACATGCAGGAAGATTGTTCCCGATGTTGGGGAAGTCCAGAACAAGGGGTCACAGTTTAAGGATAAAGGGGAAATCCTTTAGGACCGAGATGAGAAAAACATTTTTCTTCACACACAGAGAGTGTATCATTTATAAATATATTGGGTATGTATATGGACGGGAAAGGAATGGAGGGTTATGGACTGAGTGCAGGTAGATGGGACTAGGTGAGATAAAGTGTTCGGCACGGACTAGAAGGGCCGAGATGCCCTGTTTCCGTGCTGTAAATTGTTATATGGTTACATGGTTATATGGCTGGTGGTCTATTTCAATAGTCACAGACTTGCCAAAAATAAAGTCCTTGAATTTGGTGCAGTTAAAACCAAGGCTAGTAATTCCTTTTCGATTGGGCGTATCGCTGTTCAGTGTCGGAAAGGGTACGCGAGGCGTCGGCAATAGGTCTGCAGTCTCCTTCGGCGGAGGTCTGTAGGCAAGTAGCTCCGAGTTCATATTGGGAGGCATCACACGTGAGCGTCACCGGTAGGTTTAAATCGAAATAGGCAAGGGTTAGACAATAGACAATTGACAATAGGTGCAGGAGGAGGCCATTATGCCCTTCGAGCCAGCACCGACATTCAATGTGATCATGGCTGATCATCCCCAATCAGAACCCCGTTCCTGCCTTCTCCCCATATCCCCTGGCTCCGCTGTCTTTAAGAGCTATATCTAGCGCTTTCTTGAAAGTATCCAGAGAACTGTAGCCAGGGTGTAGCACTGGACAATTGTAGTTGATGATTTCAAAAGCCCTCTGGTGTTGTTGGTACCAAACCCAGGCAATGTCAGTGTCCATGTGAGTCAGTTGTCGTAGGGGAGCAGATATTCCGCTGAGGTTAGGAATGAATCTTCCCAAGTAGTTGACCATTCACAGGAGTCACTGTAAACTCGTCACGTCAGTGGGAGCTGACATCTTGTTGAATTCCGCTTAAAGCTGGGATCTCCTACACATGCGCTGCTTTGGGAAATCGAGAAATCGGAAATCGCCCAGGTGGGACATTCTGGAAATCTAAAAACGAATCTAGTGAGGAACCGGTGAGTTCAATAGTCCAGTTATTGGCCGCCCGCTGGAGGTTTCACAGACTCACACCAGTCCATTCCCTCTGACCACAATTCATTTCAGATATTCAATACTCACCGTGTGACTGACCGAGTGTCAGGATCCATCCACTCACCGCCAATGTTCGGATGACTGACTTGAACGGACCAAGCACTCAGTGTGTGACTGCCGGGATCTCAGGCTTCATGTACTAAGCGGTGATATCACTGGACGTGCCGGAGATTGCAACAGAGTAAGACATTGTCGGGAGAAAGCAGGTCGGACATTGGGAGTTAATCACATTAAACCAGTGGTGATTAGTTTGTTACACGGCAAACCACCAGCTGAAGGGAGCGGTCCTGGCCGGATCTACTGACATTCTGAATCGTTCAGATGGAGTAAACATAGAAACATAGAAAATAGGTGCAGGAGTAGGCCATTCGGCCCTTCGAGCCTGCACCGCCAGTCAACATGATCATGGCTGATCATCCAACTCAGTATCCTGTACCTGCCTTCTCTCCATACCTCCTGATCCATTTAGCCACAAGGGCCTCAATTAACTCCCTCTTAAATATAGCCAATGAACTGGCCTCAACTGCCTTCTGTGGCAGAGAATTCCACAGATGTGAAATTTTTTTTTCTCATCTCAGTCCTAAAATATTTCCCCTTTTCTCCTTAAACTGTGACCCCTTCTTCAGGACTTCGCCAACATCGGGAATAATCTTCCTGCATCTAGCCTGTCCAAACCCTTAAGAATTTTGTAAGTCCCCTCAATCTTCTAAATTCTAGCGAGCACAAGCCGAGTCTATCCAGTCTTTCTTCAAATGAAAGTCCTGACATCTCAGGAATCAGTCTGGTCAACCTTCTCTGCACTCCCTCTATGGCTATAATGTCCTTCCTCAGATTAGGAGACCAACACTGTGAGCAATACTCCAGGTGTTGTCTCACCAAGACCCTGTACAACAGCAGTAGAACCTCCCTGCTCCTATACTCAAATCATTTTGCTATGAATGCTAACATACCATTCGATTTCTTCACTGCCTGCTGCACCTGCATGCCTACTTTCAATGACCGGTCTACCATGACACCCAGGTCTCGTTGCATCTCCTCTTTTCCTAATCGACTACCATTCATATAACAGTCTACGAACATTGACTTCTCTAGTTTCAGGTAGTCCCTATTTGCTCCTCCCCTTCTCAGCTCTTCCTCATCCCACTGGCTGCACCTTCCCGCCCCCCCTACCCCCACACTCAGATCAGAAGAAGGGTTTCGATCCGAAACGTTGCCTATTTCCTTCGCTCCATAAATGCTGCCTCACCCGCTGAGTTTCTCCAGTATTTTTGTATTTTTGTCCACCTTCGATTGTTCCAGCATCTGCAGTTTCCTCTTAAACATCAGGGCAACTAAGTATCACTTTACCTGATGACCTATCATGTTGTTAATGAATCTGCCAGTCAGTGATGCTGTGGATTTACTGAGTGGGAGACCGGATGCACCTGCGCGCACCGTGATGATGAGCGGATGAAACATGATGGGAGATGTCAAGGACATTGGCGACACTGATGTTCTACAGTAGAGAGAGAAAGAGAGTGGAGGAATATTGTAATCAATAACGGCAATAGCACCGGTTCAGACCATTCGGTTAACCCTGTACAAATGATTTAATTTGTGAATCTACCTTCCTGTCTTGGGTCCGTGGCCCTGCGGCTGACGGCCCCTCAAGTACTGCTTGATAAAAAATACATCTATTGATGCTTCTGAACACGTCATCAGTGATGTAACATGGGGTCAGTGTGTGTTTCGTGTCTTTCAACATCAGACGCCCTGAATCTGTAGAATTATCTGCCTTGAAAGCATCCAGAGAACCAACCTCCATCGCCCTCTGAGCCATAGAAACCACAGACTCACAACTCTCTGTGTGAACAAGTTTTTCCTCATATCCGTGCTAAATGGCTTACCCCCTTATACATAAACTGTGGCCTTTGGCTTTGGACTCCCCCAACATCAGGACCATGTTTCCTGCCAACACACTGACGGGATTGCTGTCTGTCCACAACTCTATATATGTATAACCACTTATTTAATGAAATATCAGTATGGTGTTCAGACATGTCCTATCGCCATCACGACGTTCTGTGTTAACCCGCAAATACCCAGCATGCATCACTTGGGTTACTATGGACGTCAGTGATGCTTATCTGACCGTTCATCGTTTGTTCACCGTTTATATTCCAGAAGGCATTGCGTGGCACCAGTACGGGTCACGGGTCGTGGACTTTTGCACGGCAGTCGAGGTTACGACGCGTGACCCGTACTGTTGCCACTCAACGCCTTCTGGAATATAAACGGTGAACGTCAGGTAATGCCCCTGTCCCACTTAGGAAACCTGACCTGAAACCTCTGGAGACTTTGCAGCCTCGTCCAAGGTTTCCGTGCGGTTGCCGGAGGTTCCCGGAGGTTTTTGGCTGTCTCCCTACCTGCTTCCACTACCTGCAACCTCCGGCAACCACCTGCAACCTCCGGGAACCGCACAGAAACCTTGGGTGCGGCGCAAAGTCTCCAGAGGTTTCCGTTCAGGTTTCCTAAGTGGGACAGGGGCGTAAGCACTTACTATGGGCTGCCAGTGCCCCGGGCCGTCTCACCCCGCGGCCGGTGGAGGTGAGTCACCCGGTGTGGGTGTCGGAGCGTGAATCTCCCCGTGTGTGGGTCGGGGTTGGGGGAGCGGTTGAATCACCCTGTGTGTGGGGGTCGGGGTCAGGGTGTCGGCGCGATGGGGGAGATCACCCTGGTATACAGGTCGGTGAATCTTTTCGGTGTGGGGGTCGGGTGCCGGAGGGACTAGACTGTCCCCAACTCTGCTGCAGCTGACGGGGACGTTGCCGGGTTTTCGTCCCGCGTGTGGCCGCTGCCCGGAGCAACGGCCCCGCTCCACCCGGCCCCGTGTGTGTGTGTACGCAGCTGACCCACAGCCCGTCACAATATGGCCGCACAGGGGGAGACGAGGCGGATGGCGGCCGTGGACGTACAGCGCTGACCCCTTGGGGAGAGTGGGGGCTGTCCCGAGGGATGCGCTACTTCGGCCGCTTACACCGTGGATGTCGGGTCCAGAGTAGCCAGTCACCCTCCAGCCCCCGGCGGTTTTGTTTGGGAAGGTTCTGCAGACGCTGGTTTTCACTGACCAATAGACACAAAATGCTGGAGTAACTCACTGGGACACGCATCATCTCTGGAGAGAAGAACCGTGTGACGTTTCGGGTGGAAACCCTTCTTCAGACAATCATAAGTACTCTCACCGGCGAGAGTTCAGTTCAGTCTGAAGTGTCTCGACCCAAAACGTCACCCATTCCCTCATTCCAAAGACGCAGCTTGTGCCGCTGAGTTACTCCAGCAATTTGCGCCTACATTCGGTGTAAACCCGCATCCGCAGATCCTTCCTACACTATTTTAGTGCATCTTGTCAGCGCTCTCTGCCGTGGTTTCGCGCTGTCCAGTGCAGTGCCCATTATCCCAGCCTCCAATACAACCTCCTTGCCTTTGTACCCTGCACATTTGTACCCTGCACCACATTGTTCATTTGGCATAATTGTTACAATTACCGCCAACACCCCGATTGGCGGTAATTTCCTATTGGAAAGCAAAATATAGCTGATGCGGTCGGTTAGATGCGCTCGTTCGGAAATGTGCTTAATTTCGCACAAGGAATTTGATAAAGTTTTCTCCACAACTGACCGTCTTGGCCAACCCGAAGGAAATCGCCGAGCGCATAACGACCTGGGTTCAGCTGGAGGTCCACGGAAGTTTGAAGAATTCATCTTACAGGGAATAAGGACCCGAGGCAGCGGTGCGCGGACACTTCCCGTCTCTCGGGGGTGCACGCCGACACAAACTCACGCCGATTCGCACTTACGCATATCACTGAGCCGACTCAGGGATTCTTTAAAAATAGAAATATGTTTTCGTCCGGTTTCTCGATTCACACCCAAAGGACAACTGACCTTCAAGATGTGCGGCATTGTATTTATCGTGGAAGACAACATATGATTGTTACAGCGTTACAGTTGGTGTAAATATCTATGGAGCCAATTTGGATTATTATTTTGTTAAATCAACCAACATTTCCAATCACACGGGGTTTTATTTTATATTCAGTAAAGTCCAAAAGCGGCGAAGGAAAATTATAAATGACGCTTCCTCCCGTCTCCCCCGGCCAGTGATATGATGGGCGCGGGAGCAAAAGCTGACAAGTCCCGTCACCGGCGATGTCATGTCCATTATTTGGATTTTCATCCGTACGTCGGTTCGGTTATTTGGCTTTCTGAGGACGCGCACTTGCGGTTATTTGGCTTTTAGGCATCGCGCCGTTTCGGTTATTTGGCTTTTCGGCGACGTGCTCTATCGGTTATTTGGCTTTTCGGCGTCGTATCCATACGTTTATTTGGCTTCCACTTCTTCGCTTCGGCATCTCGTCCTTCGACGCCACGTCCAGGTACCGTCACCAACAGAACTACCTGACAGATTGTCACTCCATCAGTATTATCCCCCTGTGTGCCACTTTATCAGTACTACGTCACAGTTTATCACACCGTCAGTACTACCACAGTGTGTCACTCCATCAGAACTACCTCGCAGGTTATCACAGCATCAATACTACCGCGCAATGTGTCATTCAATCAGTACCATGCCGAGATTTGTCACTCCACCAGGACTAACCCACAGAGTGTATGGGAAAGAACTGCAGATGCTGGTTGAAATCGAAGATAGCACACCAAATGTTGGAGTAACTCAGCGGGTCAGGCGGCATCGCTGGAGAGCAAGAATGGGTGTTTCGGGTCGAGACCATTCTTCAGACTGATGTCAAGGGTGTGGGCGGTACAGAGATAGAATGTAGTCGGAGACAGTAAGATTGATGCGAGAACTGGGAAGGGGTAGGGGATGGAGAGAAAGGGAAAGCAAGTGTTATTTGAAGTTAGATAAGTCCAACGTCGTATGGCTATGGGTGTAAGCTGCCCAAATAAAATATGAGGTGCTGTTCCTCCAATTTGCGCTGGGTGTCACTCTGACTATGGAGGTGGCCCAGGACAGAAAGACCAGGGTGGAAATGGGAGGGGGAGTTCAAGTGTTGAGCAACAGTTAGCCGTCGCATACAGCACATAGTCCTCCGAAATTTTAGCCACCACCATCCCACTACTGGCCACGTCTTCCGATATCCACCCCTTTCTGTTTTCCGCGGAGACCGTTCCTCTCGCAACCTCCTGGTCAACTCCTCCCTTCCCACCCGAACTATCCCCTCCCCAGGTACTTTCCCCTGCAGCCGCAGGAAATGCAGCACCTGTCCATATACCCCCACCACCTCGAATCGACTATGTCCGAGGACCACGGTAGTCTTTTCAGGTGAGGCAGAGGTTTACCTGCACCTCCTCCAACCTCATCTACTGTTTACGCTGTTCCAGATGTTGACTCTGGTATTTCGGGGGACCAAGCGTAGGCTCGGCGATCGACTCGCTGAATACCTCCGCTCAGTTTGCCTAAACCTGTCAGATCTCCCGGTTGCTCAGCACTTTAACTCCATCTCCCATTCCCACGCTGACATTTCTGTCATGGGCCTCCTCTGTACTAACACAGAGTTTATTACACCATCACTACTACCCACCTCGTGTGTTTTAGGTGAATTGCTACACCAGAACAGACAGGAAATCGGGTTTTTTGAACGGACTTTAAAAGAAAAGAGAACGACACGATGGCGGCGTGCAAGGGCTACATCGGATACATTGACACTTTCGTCAAGATTAGAGAGCCGCTCAGCTCCTTTATGGAGAGCGAACATGCGAACATGCGCACTCGTGATTCTCCTTACGCCCATAAAGGCAAAATACGTGCCTTTCAATAACATTATAAAGAAGTTGGGGAAGTATTTCAACGCAAAGCCTCTGGAAATTGCAGAAAGCTATGAATTCGACTGGAAACCAGAAGCAGAACGAGACAATCAGTTGGTGCGTTGTTACCTTGAAAAACTTAACTTTGCACTGTAACATTGGAACCTTTCTCGGACCCGCACTAGGCGACAGATTTGTTTATGGTCGAGTGGATGAACGAATTCAATCCAAACTCATGAACACTCCAGATCTTTCATTCGAGAATGCATGCAAGATTGCTACCACAATGGAGATGGCATCAAAGAATGCTCGCGAGTTTCGTCCACCACGGACTGCAGTGGCCGTTTACAGTCACTATGGCCAAACCAAGAGGCGCTAAACCTAAACCGAAGTATGGCGGGGAGTCGAGTTCAACCAGTTGTTATCGTTGCAACGGTAATCACTCATCCCAGTTTTGTCAGTTCAAAATGGCCAATGCTATAACTGCCAGAAGAAAGGCCATATCACCGCAGCATGTCGGGCCAAGTTTAAAGCAGGAAACCAACAACCTGCGGGAAACAAGTAACAACACCAGAAAGGAGTTCACAACTTGGAGATGAACCCAGATGGAAATGAACTTGGGTTGTACACCATTTCTGCAACCCACATCGATAAGCCTACAACTGGCCAAGGCAAGGACTTTCGAACTATACTATTGATTAATGAACAGTTAATCGATATGTGTATTGACATGGCAGCAGATGGTTCGGTCATGAGCAGAGACCTGTACGAAACAAAGTTCCCTGAGACACCATTGTTTGAGAGTAAGGTCAAGCTGATAACCTACTCGGGCGAAGTTTTGCAGACATGTGGCCAAATTAACTGTAAATTTAAGCATAATTGTCAGTCAGTAACACAGCCTATCATCGTGGCAAGATGCGGAAATATACCAGCCCTGCTTGGAAAGTATTGGCTGAGTAGATTAGTGTTAAACTGGAATAACATTTTCAGCGTCGATTTGTCCAAATCACGTCTTGAAAACGTCATAAGCCAACATTTCGTCGACAGTTACACGACAATAACAGGGTACTCTGCACACATTCGACTTAAGCAAGATGTGAGAGCTGTGTATTGTCGACCAAGACCTCAACCATATGCACTAAAGCAACTAGTGGAGAAATAACTCGACTGGTTAGAGCGGAATGGAGTACTCTTGCTAAAGTACAGAACCACACAACACACAACAACGGGCTACTAACCTACAGAACTGTTGATCAAGAGAAGGCTAAGAATACGTTTAAGTCTAGTTCAACCCAATTTGGCCTTGAGAGTTGAGGAACAACAGTTAAGTCAAAACGCCATTTTGACTCCCACAAAAAGGAGAAGAGCTTCAAGGCAGATGAGCAAGTTCAGGCCTCCCAACAAGTCCAGTCGCGACAAATAGTATGTTGGGAAAATAGTGGAAGTGTGTGGACCGACAAGATAGTTGAAGTTGGAGATAAAATTAAAAGTGTTCATGTTCATCAAATGATTCCAGCCAAAGATGAACCAAAAACTGAGAATGAATTCCTAATCCCTGAGTTTTTATCTGAAAGTGAATTAGAAGAGACCACTGTGATTGAAACACTAAGTTCAGTTAGTACAGCCAAATAAACAGATTCCTCTGGTCAAAGTAAGGGTACTAAAACAGAGCCAAACACGCCTACAGTTGATTTAACACCTAAACCTTTTACACCTGCTACTGTTAGACGATCAGACAGGATCCGTAAACCAGTACAACTTCGGTTTGTGAGTTTAATAACTCACTGCACAATTAAAACAAAAATGTGTAGATATGTAAAATAAATACTGGTTTAAATCAAGTATCAAAACAACATAATTGTAACCGAGTACTTAGATTTAATACTTTAAAATGGAGAGCAGTGTAATGTATTCATGTATATTCATGTGTATGTTTATGAGTTGGTGTTCAATATACGCAGAGAATGCTGGGTAATGAATCTCTCTCTCGTGATCCAGGCAACCAGTGTGTAAGTCTAGTTCTTCATTCTGCCGTCCGGAATATAACAGTGGCTAATCCTGTTAACCGCACTTCCCAAGAAAGGCGCTGGAGAGCAGTGAGGGCGAAAAGGAGGAGAGTTTGGGTAAGGGAGAAACATATAGGGAGTACAAAGATGTAAGGGAGAGACATCGGAGAAGACGAAAGGGGAAGAGATGGAGGGAGAATGAACAATCAAAGGGAGAGTGGGAAGATTAGGGGATGGGGGGAGTTCAGAGCGAGTGGGTTGGCAAAAGGGAGAGAGGGAAGGGTCAGAGAGATACAGAGCAACGGAGGGAGAGATGATGTGAGAGTGAGAGGAGAGGGTGGACTAAGGGGGTGAGGTTGACAGTAGAGGGCGGCGCAGAGTGGGGGAAGAGAGAGTGTAGGAGAGAAAGTAACAGGTCAGAGAGATGTCAGCAGTAAGGATGGAGGGAGAGAGAAAGACAGGAGGGTGATGTGCTGCATCATTCGCTGTTATATTTAGGTTCGTCAATTCTGAGGCGTCAATGTTTCTGTTCTTTCGTGAGTCTTTGGATCGTTGCTCCTCAGATGTGATGATGGCAGATACATGTGTTGACCCAGGGCAAAGTCAGATCCATTGAAGGTAAGCAAGGAGTGAATGGTTATCGTGATCGTCTCGCCGGGAGTGGTTACCGTGGTCGTCTCGCCGGGAGTGTGGGATTCAAGTCACAGTCAGATGAGCCGCGATCATTTTGAGCGGAGAGTGGAGGGTGCATTTTAGTCCGAGGCGAACTGTTGAAGTCATTCCTCACTCGCCCAGTCCATCTTCAAACGGAGCACCAGAAGTCCTGAGTTGGTCCCTGTAATTTGTAATTGCCTTGCTGAGTGAAGTGGATTGCAGGGATTCAGATAAACAACATGAGGTGGAGAGCTGGTTCTGATGGAGTTTGAAACAATTTCCCCTTTGCTGGAACAATGCCGCCACTCCCAATTTCCATCCCTCAATATCGTCACAATTCCCAGTTTTTGTAATTTCTCAAACAATTCCCTGAATTAGTCACAACCAGTCCCAGCGGGTTTCACTTGGCTGATGTCATCTGTTTGCGAATAATTTAAAACTCTCTATTTTTAAACTCTAATGAAACTTTATAGTCCCGGTGGAGACGGAACATGGTATAAAATCTCCAGGAATGTTCTGCTCCAGCATTTCATTTCGAGAGACTGCCGGCAGCTCACGGAGACACGTCGCTGGGCAGAGAAAATGGGGGGATAGCTGAGGGAATATTACGACGTGGAGAAAATCGTGTACGTGATCATTGCTGCCGTTGGAGTCCCTGGTAAATGAGCAGAACAATTCAAGTTTTATAACTTCGTGTGTTAACCGGTGTTGACCTGATTCTGATCATGTTACAAGCTTCCCCACTGATGATCGTTGTACAAGAATATGTGAAGCGTATCAATCCTCTGAGTAATGTTTTTAAATTGTATTAACGCTGCGATTTTTCTGATATACAGACAGCTGAAACTAACCCTCTTTTTATCTCACTGCCGGGACCCACCAGAATGTTGTTCCTGCCTTCAGTGGGACCTTGCCCAGAGTTGTCCCAGTGCTCGGGACAGGCAGCTCCCCGGGACGGTGTGACTGGGAGGGGATTACATTGTGAAGTTCACTGTGCCTGAGTTATTGATCAGAGTGAACACCCGCTCCTGTGGACACGTCCCACTGTGGAGTCTGTCACAGTCGGATTCCACCGCCTGTTAGTCAATAATGGGATCGATCTCCTGGACCAGAGGCCGCGGATCTACCGGCGTGTGTGTGTTGTTACCGAAATGACTCACTATGTAATGAATCCATTAACGGAATCACTCTGCTGCCGGATTCTAAGTTGTCCCCGCCTTCCCTCTAAACCCCTCCCTCCTCGTCCCCATCAGATGCCAGTTCCCAGAGCCCTGGTTAAACGCGGCCGGTCACGGTTAAGTCTGTGAAACCGGCCCCATCAGAGACTGCGAGCGGGTTAACTACAGAAAGGACCATTCCGCCTATTGAGGCACATGGCTGCTCGTTCCCTCCCCGCCATTTAACCCGCCCGTCGCCTTATCTCTTCTCCCCTGAAGCAGGCAGGTCGGGCACAGTCGGACCCGGGTCTGATATTGTTAATGTTGCAGCCGCGCACCGACTCCAACACTCCTGATCTTTAGCTGAAAGTCGAGCCGGTGTTCAGCCGCGGAGAACGTATTCAGTAATGGCCAGTGTCCGTTCCCTTCTCTTTCCGCAGTGAATTTAGTGGCGATTGTGATCCTGTCCCGGGGAAAGTGCGGCCTCTCCACCTGCACCACTCGCTACCTGGTGGCCATGGCAGCGGCCGATCTACTGGCCGTCATCACCGAGGTCATTTTGAAACAGCTCAAATATCAATATCAATACCGGCATGGTAATCTGAGTAAAGACATCCCTAATCTGAGGAAAAACATTTTTGCCATAGAGGGAGTAGAGAGAAGGTTCACCAGACTGATTCCTGGGATGGCATCTGGACTTTCATATGAAGAAAGACTGGATAGACTCGGTTTGTACTCGCTAGAATTTAGAAGATTGAGGGGGGATCTTATAGAAACTTATAACATTCTTAAGAGGTTGGACAGGCTAGATGCAGGAAGATTGTTCTCGATGTTGGGGAAGTCCAGAACAAGGGGTCACAGTTTAAGGATAAGGGGGAAATCTTTTAGGACCGAGATGATAAAACTTTTTTTCACACAGAGAGTGGCGAATCTCTGGAATTTTCTGCCGCAGAAGGTAGTTGAGGCCAGTTCATTGCCTGTATTTAAGAGGGAGTTAGATGTGACCCTTGTGGCTAAAGGGATCAGGGGGTATGGAGAGAAGGCAGGTACAGGATACCGAGTTGGATGATCAGCCGTGATCATATTGAATGGCGGTGCAGGCTCGAAGGGCCGAGCGGCCTACTCCTGCACCTATTTTCTATGTTTCTATGTTTCTATGGCAGAACTTTCATATGAAGAAATACTGGATAGACTCGGTTTGTACTCGCTAGCATTTAGAAGATTGAGGGGGGATCTTATAGAAACTTACAAATGTTTAAGGGGTTGGACAGGCTAGATGCAGGAAGATTGTTCCCGATGTTGGGGAACTCCAGACCAAGGGATCACACAGTTTAAGTATAAGGGGGAAGTCTTTTAGGACCGAGATGAGAAAAACATTTTTCAAACACAGAGTGGTGAATCTGTGGAATGCTCTGCTACAGAAGGTAGTTGAGGCCAGTTCATTGGCTATATTCAAGAGGGCGTTAGATGTGGCCCTTGTGGCTAAAGGGATCAGGGGGAATGGCGAGAAGGCAGGTACAGGATACTGAGTCGGATGATCATCCATGATCATATTGAACGGCGGTGCAGGCTCGAAGGGCCGAATGGCCTACTCCTGCACCTATTTTCTATGTTTATATGTGTCTCTCCATGTTCTCCACAGATGCTGTCTGACCTGCTGAGTTACTCCAGCACTGTATGAAACGTCACCTATCCATATTCTACACAGATGCTGCCTGACCCGCTAAGTTACTCCAGCACTCTGTGAAACGTCACCTATCCGTGTTCCCCACAGATGCTGCCTGACCCGCTGAGTTACTCCAGCACTGTGTCTAATTGTGTGAACAGCACGGACATTGTGGGTTGAAGGGCCTGTTCCTGTGCTGTTCTATGTTCTGTGACCAGAGTCATCAGACTGTGAACATATTCCAGCCAGCAGGGATGTGGGTTCATAAAGAACAAACCTATTCTAACCGTGGTGACGGAGCTGGAGAGAATCAACAATTAGTTAGTTCCTGGGCGTGTATATCTCTGCACATCTGCCCTGACCCAGCACACTGATTCAATTGGAAAGACAACACATCGACACCTCTGCTACTTGAAAAGATCGAGAGGATTCAGTTTGTCACAGAGTCACACAGCGCACAAAACAGCCATCGACACCGGTCCCAGAGTCACAGAGATACAGGCCCTTCAGCCCACCTTGCCCACACCGGCCAATATGCCCCATCTACACTAGTCCCAGAGTCACGGAAACAGGCCCTTCAGCCCACCTTGCCCACACCGGCCAACATGCCCCATCTACACTAGTCCCAGAGTCACGGAAAGAGGCCCTTCAGCCCAACTTGCCCACACCGGCCAACATGCCCCATCTACACTAGTCCCAGAGTCATGGAAACAGGCCCTTCCTTCTGCCCAACTTGCCCACACCGGCCAACATGCCCCATCTACACCAGTCTCAGAGTCACGGAAACAGGCCCTTCCTTCAGCCCAACTTGCCCACACCGGCCAACATGCCCCATCTACACTAGTCCCAGAGGCACAGAAACAGGCCCTTCCTTCAGCCCAACTTGCCCACGCTGGCCAACATGCCCCATGTACACTAGTCACAGAGTCACGGAAACAGGCACTTACTTCAGCCCGACTTGCTCACACTGACCACATGGCCCATCTACACTAGTCCACCTGACTGCGTTTGGCCCACATCCCTCCAAACCTGTCTGATCCATGTACCTGTATCAACAAATACTCTCCTGAACTTCGACAGGTCTTTGGTAGAGAAGGGTTGAAGGATTCCGTCCCGAAACGTCACCTATTCTCCAGAGACCCTCTGAGTTACTCAGGCATTTTGTGTCTATCTTTGGTTTAAATCGTCTCCCGCATTTCCTTCCTAGACAACAGAGATCATATTGACTGCTTGCATCATGGCCTGGTTCAGTAACTCGAACGCCCAGGATCAAAGGTGATTACAGAGAATGGTGGATCCTGCTCGTTCCATCACCGGCTCTAGCCTCCGCTCCATACACTTCCCAGTCCATCACATACTGACCTTCGCACAACACACTGTCCAGTCCATCACATACTGACCTCCGCACCACACACTGCCCAGTCCATCACATACTGACCTCCGCACCACACACTGCCCAGTCCATCAACGGCTCTGACCACCGCACCACACACTGCCCAGTCCATCACATACCGTCCAGTATAGAAGTAGAGAGATTCTTCAGCAGTTGTATAGGGCTCTCGTAAGACAACATCTGGAGTATTGTGTACAGTTTTGGTGTCCTACTTTGAGGAAGGACATCCTTGTGATTGAGGCAGTGCAGCGTAGGTTCGGAAGATTGGTCCCTGGGATGGTGGGACTGTCATATGAGGAAAGATTGAAAAGACTAGTCTTGTATTCACTGGAGTTTAGAAGAATGAATGGGGGGGGGGGGGGGGGGGGGGGGGGGGTCATATAAAAGGACTGGCCAAGCTAGATGCAGGAAAAATGTTCCCAATGTTGGGCGAGTCCAGAACCAAGGGCCACAGTCTTTGAATAAAGGGGAGGCCATTTAAGACTGAGGTGAGAGAATACAATTCACCCAGAGAGTTGTGAATTTGTGGAATTCCCTGCCACAGAGGTCAGTGGAGACCAAGTAACTGGATGGATTTAAGAGAGAGTTAGATAGAGCTCTAGGGGCTAGTGGAAACAAGGGAAATGGGGAGAAGGCAGGCACGGGTTATTGATTGGGGATGATCAGCCATGATCACAATGAATGGCGGTGCTGGCTCGAAGGGCCAAATGGCCTCCTACTGCACCTATTTTCTATGCTTCCATGACATGAACATTGAATTCTCCAACAAATGAGACCCCCCCCCCCCCCCCCCCCCCCCCCCCCTCGTGTGCACGCAGGCCCTCGTTGCCCACTGTCGAACACTCGATCTCGCATCTATCGTTCGGCCGCCATCTATCCCTCATCTCTGTCCAAAATGGCCGACCCCTTGTTCTTAAACAGTGATCCCTGGTTCTGGACTCCCCCAAGATCGGGAACATGTTTCCTGCCTCACGCGTGTCCAATCCCTTAATAATCTTATATGTTTCAATAAGATTCTCTCTCATCCTTTCACCATATGTCAGTCATGCCATAGAAACATAGAAAATAGGTGCAGGAGTAGGCCATTTGGACCTTCGAGCCTGCACCGCCATTCAATATGATCATGGCTGACAATCCAACTCAGTATCCTGTACCTGACTTCTCTCCATACCCCCTGATCCCTTTAGCCACAAGGGCCACATCTAACTCCCTCTTAAATATACCCAATGAACTGGCCTCAACTACCTCCTGTGGCATCTGCATCTAGCCTGTCCAACCCCTTAAGAATTTTGTAAGTTTCTATAAGATCCCCCCTCAATCTTCTAAATTCAAGCGAGTACAAGCCGAGTCTATCCAATCTTTCTTCATATGAAAGTCCTGCCATCCCAGGAATCAGTCTGGTGAACCTTCTCTGTATTCCCTCCATGGCAAGAATGTTTTTCCTCAGATTAGGGATGTCTTTCCTCAGATTACCATGCCGGGAATTAGCCTGGCGATCCTACGATGCTCTCCCTCAATTGCAAGAATGTCCTTCCTCAAATTAGGAGACCAAAATTGCACACAATATTCCAGGTGCGGTCTTACCAGGACCCTGCACAACCGCAGTAGGACTTCCTTCCTCCTAACCTCAAATCCTCTTGCAATGAAGACCCACATGCCATTAGCTTTGTTAGAAACCAAATGCTGGAGTAACTCAGCTGAGGAGAGATAGATCAGCCATGATTGAGTGGCGGACTAGACTTGATGGGCCGAATGGCCAAATTCTGCTTCTATCACTTAAGACCTTTTTTCAGGGAGAAACCATTTCTCCACGCTGGAGTCACAAAAGTGTTGCACGCAACGTTATTCCCTTTATCCCGTATCCGTATACTGCGGACGGATCGATTGTATTCATGTTCCCGCTGACTGGTTAACACGCAACAAAAACCCTTTTCACTGTACCTCAGTACACGTGACAATAAACTGAATTCAACCCACCTGCACACCTTGGTGCAACGTGGGCAGTGGAGACGGGCGGCGGTTGGTAGTCGTCGAACCCACTTCTCTCTCTCTTTACGGTGCTGTCCATTCAATAGACAGGGGTCGCTGCAGACAGAGAAACAAAGACGGTGCGCCGCTGCCTCCCGTCGCCAGATAGGCGATACAGTCAGGGGACCAGAGGGCGCCGAAACCTCCTACCCTTCCTCACTCCAAATGTGCCGCTATTTCATTTCTATAATTGACTCCAGCAACTTCTCCACCACGTCAGGCTAACTGGTCCACAATTCCCTGTTTTCTCTCCCCCTCCTTTCTTAAAACGTGGGATCACATTAGCGACACTCCAATCCAGAGGAACTGATCCTGAATCTATAGAACATTGGAAAATGATCACCAATGCATCCACGGTTTCTAGAGCCACTTCCTTAAGTACCCTGGGATGCCGAACATCAGGCCCTGGGGATTTATTAGCCTTCAGTCCCATCAGTCTATCCAACACCATTTCCTGCCTTATGTGAATTTCCTTCTGTTCCTCCATCACCCAAGGTCCTCTGGCCACTAGTACTTCTGGGAGATTGTTTGTGTCTTCCTTAGTGAAGACGGATCCAAAGTACCTGTTCAACTTGTCTGCCATTCCCTTATTACCCATAATGAATTCACCTGTTTCTGTCTTCAAGGGTCCAACTTTGTTCTTAACTATTTTTTTCCTCTTTACATACCTATCATCATCGGCGGTCCGTTTTACTATCCTCTTTTATATTCTTGGCTAGCTTAACTTCGTACCTCATCCTTTCTCCCCGTATTGCCTATTTATTTATCTCCTGCTGTTCTTTGAAAGTTGCCCAATCCTCTGTCTTCCCACTCATCTTTGCTATGTTATATTTCATCTCTTTTATTTTTATACTGTGCTTGACTTCCCTTGTCAGCCACGGTCACCTCTTACTCCCCTCAGAATTTTTCTTCCTCTTTAGAATCCTGCACCTGCTGTATTACCTGTCATTGTTGTTCCACTCTCATCCCTGTCGGGGTCTCTTTCCAGTCAACTTTGGCCAGCTCCTCCTTCATGTCTCCTTAGTCCCATTTGCGCAACTTCCGATGTTCCCTTTTCCCTCTCAAATTGTAGATTAAAACTACTTCCTAATAGCTCCTTTACCTCGAGTTCCTTTATCATATCCAGTTAATTACACAACATTAAATCCAGAATTGCCTGCTCTGGTAGGCTCAGTAAAGCTGCTCTATGAATACATCTCGGAGGCACTCCACAAAGTCCCTTTCTTGGGGTCCAGTACCAACCTGATTTTCCCAGTCTACCTGCATGTTGATATCTCCCATAACAATTGTTACATTACATTTGCGACATGCCAATTTTAACTCTTTATTCAACTTGCAACCTATATCCAGGCTACTGTTTGGGGGCCTGTAGATAATTACCATGAGTGTATTTTTCCCCTTTCCGTTCCTCAGTTCTATCCATAATGACTCCACATCTCCTGTTTCAATATCACCCCTTGCAAGGGACTGAATTTCATTCCTCATCAACAGAGCTACCCCACCCTCTCTGCCCACCTGTCTGTCTTTTCGATATGAGGTATACCCTTGAATATTCAGTTCCCAGCCCTGGCCCTCTTGCAGCCATGTCTCAGTAATTCCCACAACATCATATTTGCCAGTTTCTAACTGGGTCTCAAGCTCGTCCATTTTATTGTTCTACTTCGCGCATTCATATATAATAATTTTAATCATTCACTCACCTCACGGTCAGTCACGGTGGCGCAGCGGTAGAGTTGCTGCCTTACAGCAAAATGCAGTGCCAGAGACCCTGGTTCGATCCCGACTACGGGCGCTGTCTGTACGGAGTTTGCACGTTCTCCCCATGATCTGCGTGGGGTTTCTCCGAGATCTTCGGTTTCCTCCCACACTCCAAAGATGTACAGGTTTGTAGGTTAATTGGCTTGGTTAAAAAAATGGAAAATTGTCCAAGTTGGCGATATGCATAGTACTGCCCTGCCGACTACAACATTCAGAAGGTTCACCTTTCATATCGATTCCTATTTCACTGGGCCATACTCTCCTATCCCTTCCTGAGCTTTCTGCCCGATTAATTCTGGTGCCTTCCTTAACTTTATAGTGAAACTTTATAGTAAAGTGAAATACTCTCCTTCTCTTTAACTCCATCCTTGTAACCTTGCACCGCGGCCTCCAGCCGCCAGGGGGCGACAAAATTGGAGTACCAGAGACGCTGCACCGCGGCCTCCCGCCGCCACGTTCGCGATTCATCGCCTCCCCCCCCCCCCCCCCCCCCCCGTCCGCACGCCTCGGGTTGCCCACGGGAAGGGAGGATGGGTGGGGGTGGGGAGAGGACAAGGGGCCGAGCGGCGGCGGCGGCGGCTGTTCCCACCTGAGCTCCCGGGCGATGAGTGGAGGCCCCGCCTCACGTGACCGGCGATCATGTGTTCAAGAAGGAACTGCAGATGCTGGAAGATCGAAGGTACACAAAATTGCTGGAGAAACTCAGCGGGTGCAGCAGCATCTATGGAGCGAAGGAAATAGGCGACGTTTCGGGCCGAAACCCTTCTTCAGACTGATGGGGGTTGGCGGGGGGAGAAGAATGGAAAAAGAAGGAGGTGGAGCCCGAGGGCTGAGGGAGAGATTGGAAGCGGAGGAGACAGCAAGGGCTAACAAAATTGGGAGAATTCAATGTTCATGCCCCCAAGATGCAGACTCCCCAAGCGGAATATGAGTTGCTGTTCCTCCAACTTCCGGTGGTGCTCACTCTGGCCATGGAGGGAACCCAGGACAGAGAGGTCGGATACGGAATGGGAGGGGGAGTTGAAGTGCTGAGCCACCGCGAGGTCAGGTTGGTTAATGCGGACCGAGCGGAGGTGTTCGGCGAAACGATCGCAAGCGTCCGCTGTAGATCAGCTGACATCTAGAGCAGCGGATGCAATAGATGAGGTTGGAGGAGATGCAGGTGAACCACTGTCGCACCTGGAACGACTGCTTTGGTCCTTGAATGGAGTCGAGGGGGTGGGGGGTAAATCGACAACTGCAGCATCTCTTGCGGATGCAATGGAAAGTGCACGGGGAGGGGTTAGTACGGGAGGGAAAGGAAGAATTGACAAGGGAGTTACAGAGGGTGTGATCTTTGCGGAAGGCAGACGGGGAGGGGGGGGGGGGGAGATGGGCAGATGTGGCGAGTGGTGGGGTCGCGTTGGAGGTGGCGAAACTGACGGAGGATTACTTGTTTTATGTGGCGGCTGGTGGGGTGAAAGATGAGGACTAGGGGGACTCTGCCCTTGTTGCGAATGGGGGGATGGGGAGATAGGGCAATGTTATGGGGTATGGAAGATACCCTGGTGCGAGCCTCATCTATGGTGGGGGAGGGGAACCTACGTTCCTTGAAGAATGAGGACATTTCAGATGCCCTGGTGTGGAACGCCTCATCCTGGGAGCAGATGCGGCGTAGACGGAGGAATTGGGAATAAGGGATGGAGTCCTTAATAATAATAATAATAATAAATTTTATTTAATGGGCGCCTTTCATACATCTCAAGGACACCTTACATAGTAATCGGAATAAAAACATATAATCGGAATTAAACAAGTAATTAAAGACATCACAGTGACACAAATTAAAAACAGAATTCAATCCAAAAACAGAAAATCAAAAACACAGTGTGAAAAGAGAGCAGCGGCAGCCAAAGCGCGCCAGCGTCCACTCTCTCTTCACGGCAGCCATCTTGGACACAGACCTACAGGACTACAATTACAGGAAGCAGGGTGGGAAGAAGTGTAGTCCAGATAGCCATGGGAGTCAGTCCTACGCTGTCAGACCAGGATAATAATAATAATAATAAATTTTATTTAATGGGCGCCTTTCAAACATCTCAAGGACACCTTACATAGTATATCGGAATAACATATAATCGGAATATAACAATAAGGACATCACAGAGACACAAATTAAAAACAGGATTCAATCCAAAAACAGAAAATCAAAAACACAGTGTGAAGAGGGAGCAGCGGCAACCAAATCGTGCCAGCGTCCACTCTCTCTTCACGGCAGCCATCTTGGACACAGACCTACAAGACTACAAATAGACAAAAAAAATCATCCCCCCACAGTGGATACCACTGTGGAGGAAGGCACAATGTCCAGTCCCCACCCCATGTTCACCCCAAAGTCAGGCCTATTGAGGCCACCGCAATTGCCTCTACGGAGGCCCGATGTCCCTGGCCGTTCTCACCGGGTGGTCTTGCCCCGGCGTCGGGAGAGTCCTTTCGGCGGCTGGGCCACTTGGAACGGCCGCTTCTTGGTTGGAGCCCGCGGCTGCCGAAGCCGACAAGGCCGTGCCGATTTGGAGGTCCCAGGCTCCCGTTGTTGAAGTCGGCGCCGCCTCTCCGCTCCGCAAACCCGCAGCCCGGAGTTGTTGCTCTCGGCGGTCCAGCTCGCCAGAGCTCCAGCGCGTCGCTCCAGCGCGGCGACCCAGGCAAGGGATCGCCCGCTCCGCTCCAGCGCTCCAATGCTGTGCCGCCGCCGAGGCCGAGGTGCTGGGCGGTTCCCGCCAGGAAACGGCGCTCCAAGCCCGCAGGTAGGCCACGAGGTAGGCCTCAGCAGGAACTCAAATATCTCACAAGCAATTGGTAACCGATATATTTTAGGCACTGCTGCTACCCAGACAAATCTCGGTAATGAAATGTAGTGCTCACACAAAGGGCCAGACCCAGTTAGATATGGGGAATCGTTGTGCTGACCAAGCAGCTAAGGAGGTATCCCGGGAACGCAAGGTGGGAGTGCCAAAGATGATGAGACAGATTAAAAGTTCAGCTGACATGTTTCCCTCGGAAAAGCCAATGCCAACCATCAAGGAAATTATTCAGTTGCAGGAAGAAGCTCCTGAAGGCAATATAAGATTATGGAAAAAGCTTGGATATACAATAGATTGTATGTCAGGATTTAGCGTCACTCCTGCAGGGCAGACTTGTATGCCAGATTCTCTTGCAGTTTGGGTTGTGGAGTGCATGCATTTTGCCACTCACTGTGGTGCTAGAGCGATTGGTAATGCTCTTTCGGCCAATTGGTGGCATCCAAGGTTACAGACTTTAGGCCAGAAAGTGAGTAGCTGTTGTATTATCTGTCAGAAATATAATCCTGGGAAAGAAATGGCTTGTGAGGATGGGAAAACACCTTTACCCATGGGTCCCTTTGAAACTCTTCAAATGGGTGATATCGAGCTGGAGAAGAGCCAAGGATATAGATATTTACTTGTGATAGTCAAGGTATTCAGCAAATGGATTGAGGCCTATTGTAGTCAAGGTGCTTATGCGAGAAATTATCCCCTGATTCAGCCTTCCAATTTGGCGTGGTTCTGACAGTGGTCCTCATTTCATTGGGCAAATTAACAAACAATTCTGTGAACAGCTGGGCAGCCAGCAGCAGTTACACTGTGCTTATCGACCACAGGTTGCTGGACTTGTCAAAACAGCGAATCAGACCCTAAAAACGAAGTTGGCTAAATTAAAGGCTGAGACAGGAATTCATTCGGTTAAATTGCTCCCTGTAGCTTTATTTCAGATGCATGTCAAGAAATCAAGATTAAGCCCAGCTGAAAATTGTATATGGACGTCCCTTGAGAACCACGTGGACCCAAAATAACCCAAAGGTTGACAATTTCCATTATATGGCTAAAGTGATGACCAATTATGTTCTGACCTTGACTCGAGCACTAAGAGATTTATATTCAAGGGTGCGAGCAGCATACAGTGGATTACCTCCCCTGGTGTCTTCTATTAAGGTCAATCCTGGTGATTTTGTGATGGTGAAGAATTGGGTGAGGAAAGGTTTGGAGGCTCGTCGGGAAAGTTCTCCTGACGACCCCAAATGCTTCCAAGGTGGAAGAAAGAAATGTGTGGGCCCATCTGCAACATTGCAAATGTATTAGTGGAAAAGTTTGAGTTGCTAACTTCTTTTCTTTGAGGAATCTCTTAGTATATGAACATTACATCGAGCGTCAAGAGTAACGCAAGCTGACATGATAAATCAAGATAATTCATGCCAATATAAACTCGGGAGGTGGAGACTCGTCAGTCAGGATTCTTCGAAGCTATGCCCATGTAAACTCGGGAAGTGACAGAGCTCTGACACGACATCGCTATCATTGTCGGATTGTATAACATGAACAGTTGTCATTTTATCCTGTTTTTTTATTTGTGTTTTTTTTTAAAAACATCATCATCAACCTTTATTGACATCTTGCAAAGCAACAGTTGTACAGTGCAAAATGAGGAGACGTTTCCCAGGGAATACCGGAGCATCGCATATAAAACTTAAACCTTTCACCCATAATATAAAAACAATTAAAAAAAAACAAGCCAGTTCCTGATAAAAAACAGTACGAATAGTTTTTTAAAAAGTGCAGGTAAAAACAGCCACATTAAAATACAATTAAAAACAGTCATAAAATGTCCAGGGCAGCTGATTTAAGTGGCCAGAGCCAGTGCCAAAGATATTACTCAGTGCCAGTTATTATATTGTCAGTGCAAAAGCAGCAGAATCAGCTGGAGTGACTGTTTAACGGCCTGACAGCCTGTGGAAGGAAGCTGTTTAGCAGTCTGGTTGTCTGGGCTTTGATGCTACGGTATCTCTTTCCTGATGGCAGGAGACCTAGATGTGTGTGGAGTCGGTGCAGTCTGCCTTTGATTATCAGCGTATGGTAAAAGGGGGGAATGTTAATATCAGAAATTTGGCACTTGGGAAAATGGACGATGTCTGTGTAAAGATCTGTAAAAACCTGCTTGACATCATTTGCAGAGAGCTGCGGAACCATGAGACATTGATGGCTCCAGGGAGTCTGAAGCCTGGGAAGGAGTTGCAGAGAGGTTTCTGTCCAGATGGCCTGCAAGTTGTTAATATGTATGGGATTCTGCAGAAGGAGCTATACACTGCGGCAAAGGCAAGCTTGGGATTGGTTGGGGAAAAGTTAGGTTTCAATTATGTGGCAGTGCCTTCCCACCGCTAATTGTGATTGGTCCAGGAGAGTGGCCTCACCAAAGACGATTCTTTATTCAGTGATAATGTTTCTTTACTTCATGGAAGTGTTTCCCCCTAGGTGCTCTGTGTTGAAACGGTGTTATGATTGGGCTAGGGAGCTGTCATTCCGTGTACTTTGCAGACTGTATTGGTTTGCTTGTAGGGGTTACCTCCCCCAAGTACTTTCACGCCTTTAGTTTGGAGGGGTATAAAGGGGTGGGGAGCACATTGGGTTGTGCCGATCGTCTTGGGTCTCTTCTATCTGCGCGAGACTGTAATGGGCTCGAGTAAGTGGAAACGAGGATCGGTCCCGTGGTACAATAAAATAGAGTTGGAATTCCAGCTCTCGCATTCGGTGTTTGTTTGAGGGGTAAGTTCATATCCGGAATCAACAGGTACGCTCACCGATGTGGGTACGCCGGTGCTGCCACAGGCTGCACATGCAGGTGAACGCCATGCCACACTCAGCGCACACAAAGGGTCTCTCTCTAGTTTGCATCCGTTGGTGCTCCCGCCGCCGCCGTGCGCTCTTGAAACGATTGACGCAGTGGGAGCAGCCGCTCGCCAGCGTAGGCCCGCCGGTGATGTCATAACCTCCGCGAGCTGTCAAGCGCCTCACTGCAGTACGGGCAGTTGTACGGCTGGACACTGTTGTGCACGAGCTGGTGGTACAGGGCGTGGGAGGTCATGGCAAAGTGCTCTCCACACACCGGGCTGGGGACGGGACGGTCGCCGGTATGCACCTGTTGGTGGGACAGCAGGCTGTTGGAGCGGGTGAAGCCCTTGCTGCACTGGGCGCAGGTGAAGAGGCGCTCCCCGTGTGGGCGCGCTGGTTCTCCAGCAGCTTGGCAGAGCGGGTGAAGCCCTTGCCGCAGTCGCTGCAGGTGTAGGGCCGCTCCCCGGTGTGCAGGCGCCTGTGCACCTTCAGGTCCTTGGACGACTTGAAGCCTTTCCCGCAGTCGGAGCAGGTGAAGGGCCGCTCACTGCTGTGCACCCGCCAGTGCTCCCGCAGCCCCGACAACCAGGCAACCAGGCAAAGATCTTTCCACAGGTGGAACAGACGTAGGGCTTCTCGCCCGTGTGCAGTCGCTGGTGGCACTTCAGAGTGCCAATTCGAGGGAGGAGCATAGGTGCTGCACCGCGGCCTCCCGACGCCAGGGGGTGCTACAACCGGAGGCCCAGAGGCGCCAGGAGGAGGATCAGTCCTTCTTCCCTCTCACATAGACTGATATTTCCCGCACGCCTCGGGCTCCGGCTCCTCGGGAAGGGAGGAGGGGGTGGGGTCAGGGACGCGGGGCCGAGCGGCGGCGGCGGCTGTTCCCACATGAGCTCCCGCCTCACGGTGACCGGCGACCAAGTCCCGCCCATCCTCCCCCCCCCCCCCCCCACCCAGGCAGCGCCAGTGGCCAATGGGAGCTCGGACGGAGACTTGGAAGGCGCTGACCCCCTTCCGGTCACCACGTGGTGACCACGTGGCGGGAAAACGTCACAGCACAGGTCACAGAGCGGAGCTCCACACCCATCACTCCCGGTCAAAGATGCTATAGCGGAGCAAGATAGACCACTCCTGCTAAATGCAATGGGCTGATGTACCATGACACCCAGGTCTCGTTGCATCTCCCCTTTTCCTAATCGGCCACCATTCAGATAAAAGTCTACTTTCCTGTTTATGCCGCCAAAGTGGATAACCTCACATTTATCCACATTATACTGCATCTGCCATGCATTTTCCCACTCACCCAACCTATCCGTCACCATGCAGCCTCCTAGCATCCTCCTCACAGCTAACAATGACCGCCAGCTTCGTGTCATCTGCAAACTTGGAGAAATTGCATTCGAATCCCTCGTCCAAATCATTAATATATATTGTAAATAGCTGGGGGCCCAGCACTGAGCCTTGCGATACCCCACTATTCACTGCCTGCCATTCTGAAAGGGACCGTTTACTCCTACTCTTTGCTTCCTGTCTGCCAGCCAGTTCTCTATCCACATCAATACTGAACCCCCAATACTTGTGCTTTAAGTTTGTATACTAATCTGTTATGTGGGACCTTGTCGAAAGCCTTCTGAAAGTCCAGATATAACACATCCACTGGTTCTCCCTTATCCACTCTACTAGTTACATCCTCGAAAAATTCTATAAGATTCGTTAGACATGATTTACCATTCATAAATCCATGCTGAATTTGTCCAATGAATTCACCACTTTCCAAATGTGCAGCTATCCCATCTTTAATAACTGACTCCAGAATTTTCCCCACAAGCGATGTTAGACTAACTGGTCTGTAATTCCCCGTTTTCTCTCTCCCTCCCTGTTTAAAAGTGGGGTTGCATTAGCTACCCTCCAGTCCTCAGGAACTACTCCAGAATCTAAAGAGTTTTGAAAAAGTATCACTAATGCATCCACTATTTCTGGGGCTACTTCCTTAAGTACACTGGGATGCAGCCTATCTGGCCCTGGGGATTTATCGGCCTTTAATACATTCAATTTACCTAACACCACTTCCCGGCTAACCTGGATTTCACTCAGTTACTCCATCTCATTTAACCCCCGGTCCCTTGCTATTTCCGGCGGATTATTTATGTCTTCCGTAGTGAAGACAGAACCAAAGTAGTTATTCAATTGGTCTGCCATGTCCTTGTTCCCCATGATCAATTCGCCTGTTTCTGACTGCAAGGGACCGACATTTGTTTTAACTAACCTTTTCCTCTTCACATATCTATAAAAGGTTTTGCAGTCTGTTTTTATGTGCCCTGTCAGTTTTCTTTCATAATCTATTTTCCCTTTCCTAATTAAGCCTTTTGTCCTCCTCTGCTGGACTCTGAATTTCTCCCAGTTCTCTGGGAGGCTGATTGTTCTGGCTAATTTGTGCGCTTCATCTTTTGTTTTGATACCATCCCTGAATTCCCTAGTATCTACGGATGCACTACCTTCCCTGATTTATTATTTTGCCAAACTGGGATGAACACTTGTTGTAGTTCATCCATGCAGTTTTTAAATGCCTTCCATTGCATATCCACCGTCAACCGTTTAAGAATAATTTGCCAGTCTATCTTGGCCAATTCACGTCTCATACCCTCAAAGTCACCTTTCTTTAAGTTCAGGACCCTTGTTTCTGAATTAACAATGTCACTCCCCATCCTAATGAAGAACTCAACCATATTATGGTCACTCTTGCCCAAGGGGCCACGCACAACAAGACTGCTAAGTAACCCTTCCTCATTACTCAATACCCTGTCTAGAATAACCTGTTCTCTCGTTGGTTCCTCTACATGTTGGTTTAGAAAACTATCCCGCATACATTCCAAGAAATCCTCTTCCTCAGCACCTCTGCCAATTTAATTCACCCAATCTATATGTAGATTGAAGACACACATTATAATTGTTTTACCTTTGTTGCACGCGTTTCTAATTTCCTGTTTGATGCCATCCCCAACTCCACTACTACTGTTAGGTGGCCGGTACACCAATCCCAGCGTTTTCTGCCCCTTACTTTTTCGCAGCTCTACCCATATCGATTTCACATCCCCCAAGCTAATGTCCTTCCTTTCTATTGCGTTAATCTCCTCTCTAACCAGCAAGGATACCCCGTCTCCTTTTCCTTCCTGTCTATCCCTCCTGAATATTGAATATCCCTGGATGTTCAGCTCCCTGTCTTGGTCACCCTGGAGCCATGTCTCCGTGATCCCAACTATATCATATTCATTAATAGCTACCTGCACATTCAACTCATCCACCTTATTACAAATGCTCCTTGCATTGAGACACAAAGCCTTCAGGCTTGTCTTTACAACACTCTTACCCCTTAGACATTTATGTTGAAAAGTGGCCATTTTTGATTTTTGCCCTGGATTTGTCTGCCTGCCACTTTTACTTTTCACCTTGCTACCTATTGCTTCTATCCTCATTTTACGCCCTGATGCCTCTCTGCTCTTGAATCCATCCCCCTGCCACATTAGTTTAAATCCTCCCCGACAGCACTAGCAAACACTCTCCCAAAGAGTGCTAGACAAAGCAAGTTGGATGATGAGCGGATGCAGGTGAATCCCGTTTTCAAAGTTGGGCGGTTGAGACAAGAGAATACAAGGTAAAAGTTGTGAGATATGGATTGAAGAGGATTGAATTATAATGAGAGTGCAAGGAATATCGGTGGAAGGGGGAGGTGTGATGAATAGTTGGGAGTCGGGTGAAGAGCGAGGGGAAAGCGAGAATATGCTCGTTAGCTACCTAACATTGGTTAATTCAATGTACATACCATTAGGTTGTGAGGTGGCAAAGTAGAAGATGAGGTGTCGTTCTTTCAGTCTGCATGTATCGTCACTCTGGCAATGGAGGAGGACCAGGACATGACAGGAGGCCCAGGACAGCCACGGGAAGATGAGACTGGCCACGGCGGAACGCGGGTAAAGCCCCTGTCCCACTTAGGAGACCTACACAGCAACCTCTGGTGACCCAAGGTTTCCATGATGTCACCGGAGCTTTTGGTCACTCTCCCTAATGGTCGAAAGTGGTTTCCGCGTGGTCGAAGCTTTATCTAGGTCGCTGCTAATGTTTCATCATGATTAAAACCGGCCTCGACTAAAAATAGGTTGAAGTTTCAAAACTCGATATTATTTTAGTCGCAGGTCTAGTCGTAGCCGGTTTTATTCATAGTCGAGGAAGGGTTTCAACATATGCGTGGGAGGTGGTAGGAGCTTGCAGGTCACCTAGACCTTGATTTTTTTTGTGTGTGGTGGGCAAGGTCACCAGAGGTTGCTGTTTAGGTCTCCTAAGTGGGACAGGGGATTAAGTTTTCGCCGAGTCTACCCTTGACCACGCCGATGTAAAGGAGGCCATGTCTGGATCATCTCATGCACTAGATGAGATTAGAGGAGATGCAGGTGAACATCTGCCTCATCTGGAAGGCCTGCTGGAGTGTGAGGGAAGCGGTACATGGAGAGATGTTACACCCCATGGTGACTAACCCTTTAACCGCACTTCACAAGAAAGGCGATGGAGAGGGAAATGAGGGCGACCGGGAGGAGAGTTGAGAAAAAAAGAGAGAGACAGGCAAGGAGTACAAGGGTGAAAAGGAAAGATAGTGGAGAAGACGAACAGTGGAAGAGATGCAGGAAGAGTGAACGGTCAACGGGAGAGTGAGAAGAGGGGCGAGTTATCAGAGCGACTAGGTTGGCAAAAGGGAGAGAGGGAAGTGTCAGCGAGATACAGAGAAACGGAGGGAGAGATGCAGTAGGAGTGAGGGGGGGGGGGGTTAATGTAAGAAAGGTTGATAGAGACAGAGGAACAGAGAATGAGAATAGAGAGGATGGGAGAGAGAGTAACAGTTCAGAGAGAGGACAGCAGTAAGGACGGAGGGGGAGAGAATAGGAGGAGGGAGATGTGCGGCATCATTCACCGTTTTATTTAGGTTTAGGACAATTCTGAGGCGGCAGTGTTTCTGTTCTCTGAGTCTTGTGAGTTTTTGGGTCGTTTCTCCTCAGCGGTGATGAAGGCAGAGAATGTTATTGCTCCAGGGCAAAGTCAGATCCATTCCAGGCAAGCAATGAGTGAATGGTTTCCGGGGTCGCCGGGAACGTGGGCGTTGAGGTTACAGCCAGAGGAGTCGCGATCACATCGTGTGGTGAAGCAGATTGGATGGGGCATTTTAGTCAGTGGTGAACTGGTGAAAATTCCTTTACCTGTGGACAACGGTCGCTCAGTCTACCTTCAAATTGGGCACCAGAAGCCCAGAGAGGGTCCCTGGAATTTGTGATTGCCTTGCTGAGTGAAGTGGATTGCATTTTTGCGAATATTTAAGCGTACAGAAATTCCTGTACATGATCATTGCTGCCGTTGGAGTCCCTGATAAGTGAACAGTACAATTCAAGATTTATAACTCTGTGTGTTAACCGGTGTTGACCTGATTCTGATCATGTTACGAGATTCCCAACTGATGATCGTTGTACAAGAATATGGGAAGATTATCAATCCTCTCAGTGAAATATTTTTGAATTAACTCTGTGATTTTTCTTATTTTCAGACAGCTGTAACTAACCCTCTTTTTCTCTCACTGCCGGGACACACAAGAATGTTGTTCCTGCCTTTATTGGGACCTTGCCCAGAGTTGTCCCAGCGCTCGGGACAGGCAGCTTTCCGGGATGGGCGGGGTTTACATTGTGAAGTTCACTGTGCATGAGTTATTGGTCATAGTGATCACACACTCCTGTGGACACGTCTCACTGTGGAGTCTGTCACAGTCGGACTACACCGCCTGTTAGTCAATAATTGGATCCATCTTCTGGACCAGTGGTCGCGGATCTACCGGTGTGTGTGTGTTGTTATTGAACTGAACTAACTGTGGAATGAATCCATTAACGGAGCCACTCTGCTGCCGGATTCTAAGTTGTCCCTGCCTTCCCTCTGGAAACCTCCCCGTCCCCATCAGATGCCGAGATCCCAGATAACTGGTTAAACCCGGCCGGTCACGGTTATGTCTGTGAAACCGGCCCCATCAGAGACTGTGAGCAGGGTTAACTTTACAAAGGACCATTCCGCCTATTGTAGAGGGTGGCTGTTCGTTCCCTCCCCGCCCTTTACCCCGCCCGTCGACTTATCTCTTCTCCCCTGAAACAGGCAGGCCGCGCACCGACTGCAACACTCCTCATCTTTAGCTGAAAGTCGAGCCGGTGTTCAGCCCCGAAGAACGTGTTCAGTAAATGCCCAGTGCCCATTCCCTTCTCTTACCGCAGTGAATTTAGTGGCGATTGTAATCCTGTCCCGGGGAAAGTGCGGCCTCTCCATCTGCACCACTCGCTACCTGGTGGCCATGGCAGCGTCCGATCTACTGGTCCTGATCACCGAGGTCATTTTGTATCAGATCAAATATCATTACTTTTATTGGAGTTTCCTGTCCATCACCCCTGTGTGCAGTGTTCACCTTGTACTGAGGTTTGCAGCGACAGACTGTTCTGTCTGGTTCACCGTCACTTTCACCTTTGATCGGTTTGTCGCCATTTGTTGCCGGAAGCTGAAAACTAAATATTGCAGCGGGAAAACTGCGGCTGCGGTTCTGGCAACAGTTGGCGTTCTGTTCTGTCTGAAAAACGTTCTCCGCTACTTCACAAAAGAACCCCAGACAATCATCGACAATGTCCCGTGGGGCTGTGACATGGTGGCCAGTTATTTCACTGACCCCGGGTGGGTGGCATTTGACTGGATCGACACGGTTTTAACTCCGTTCCTCCCTTTCGCTGTAATCCTGCTGCTCAATGCTCTCACAGTCCGGCACATTTTA
>NW_022630106.1:156457-203068 GCF_010909765.2 Amblyraja radiata
CCCCCCCCTCTCTCTCTCCCCAGTCTCTCTCACTATATTTCCTTCCCCCCCTCGCTCCCTCCCCATCTCTCTCACCCCTTCTCTCCCTACAGACCAAATCAATGATACTCACAAACATGGAACAACAGTATTTATTGAAAGACACACATAACACATACAGCATGGTGCTTCTACTGTACAGCAGCATGGACTGACTGCGCATGTCGGCTTGCGGTAAAATGAACAATGTAGTAGTAAACATAGAAACATAGAAAATAGGTGCAGGAGTACCGTATTCGGCCCTTCGAATGGCCTACTCCCTTATTTGTGGATAAGGTCCTCCCTTATCCACTCTACCAGTTACATCCTCGAAACATTTTGTAAGATTGGGTCAGACATGATTTACCTTTCATAAATCCATGCTGACTTTGTCCATTAATTTCACCACTTTCCAAATGTGCTGCTATCCCATCTTTAATAACTGACTCGAACAGTTTCCCCACTACCGATGTTACACCAACTGGTCTGTAATTCCCCGTTTTCTCTCTCCCTCCCTTTTTAAAAAGTGGGGTTACTTTAACTACCCTCCAAACCTCAGGAACTACTGCAGAATCTGAAGAGTTTTGAAAAATTATCACTAATGCGGAGTAGGCGGAACTTCTAATAATAAAGTACTACTGTGGTTAGTTAGTAAAGTTACCAATCTACATCTTTCCTTACATGAATGAAAATGAAACACATCTAAATCAGTGACATAAAAACATAGAAACATAGAAAATAGGTGAAGGAGGAGGCCATTCGGCCTTTCGAGGCCGCACCGCCATTCATAGCAATATAAAAACATAGAAAATATGTTCAGGAGGAGGCCATTCGGCCCTTCGAGCCAGCACAGCCGTCCATTTAGATCATGGTAGATCGTCCCCTATCAATAACCCGTGTCTGCCACCAATAACCCGTACCTGCCTTCTCCCCATATTCCTCGATTCCACCAGCCCCTAGAGCTCTATCTAACTATCTCTTAAATCCGCCCAGTGATTTTGCCTCCACTGCCCTCTGTGGCAGGGAATTCCACAAATTCACAACTCTGTGGGTTAAAACGTTTTTTCTCACCTCAGTCTTAAATGGCCTCCCCTTTATTCTAAGACTGTGGTCCCTGGGTCTGGTCTCGCCCAACATTGGGAACATTTTTCCTGCATCTAGCTTGACCAGTCCTTTTATAATTTTATATATATCTATAATATCCCCCCTCCCCCCCACCACTCATCCTTCTAAACTCCAGTGAATACAAGCCTCGTCTTTTCAATCTTTCCTCATATGACAGTCCCGCCATCCCAGGGATCAATCTCGTGAAGCTACGCTGCACTGCCTCAATCACAAGGATGTCCTTCCTCAAATTAGGAGAACATATATGAATAAACACGTCACTATGTGCTTACTGAATAATTCTGCAACCGAAACTTTAATAGCGCATACAGGGAAGTACAGATGTGTCGGCCAACAAACCCGTCCCGCACGCGTACGGTACAGACCCGCATCTCCTCCATTCACTGGCGAAATAACCGGGGAGCCATGCGGCGAGAGCACTGGTGAGCAGGGGGACAAACACGGCGAGTGGGGCACCACACGTGGTGCTGAAGGTGTAGGGGGCGCAACCAACGCTAGGTCTGCAGCAGCAGGGGCGCGCGGGAAGAGACAGTCTGGCAGCAGAGGGGTAGATCGGACGTGTGGCATCAGGATACGAGACCGCAGGACGTGGTTCCTTCACAGGAAGGAGATGTTGGCATTTGCGTCTGTAGATCCCTCCGTCTGAATTCACCAGGTATGAGCGCGGCTATAGCCAGTCTATTCCAGACTGGGTATTGAGTAATGAGGAAGGGTTAATTAACAGTCTCGTTGTGCGTGGCCCCTTGGGCAAGAGTGACCATAATATGGTTGAGTTCTTCATTAGGATGGAGAGTGACATAATTAATTCAGAAACAAGGGTTCGGAACTTAAAGAAAGGTAACTTGGAGGGTATGAGATGTGAATTGGCCAAGATTGATTGGCAATTGATTCTTAAAGGGTTGACTGTGGATTGGCAATGGACGGCATTTAAAGACAGCATGGATGAACTACAACAATTGTTCATCCCAGTTTGGCAAAAGAAAAAATCAGGGAAGATAGTGCATCCGTGGATAACAAGGGAAATCAGGGATAGTATCAAAACAAAAGATGAAGCATACAAATTAACCAGAAAAAGCAGCCTACCAGAGGACTGGAAGAAATTCAGAGGCCAGCTGAGGATGACAAAGGGAATAATTAGGAAAGGGAAAATAGATTATGAAAGAAAACTGGCAGGGAACATAAAAACTGACTGCAAAAGTTTTTATAGATATTTGAAGAGAAAAAGATGAGTTAAAACAAATGTAGGTCCCTTGCAGTCAGAAACTGGTGCATTGATCATGGGGAACAAGGACATGGCAGACCAATTGAATAACTACTTTGGTCCTGTCTTCACTAAGGAAGACATAAATAATCTGCCGGAAATAGCAGGGGCCCGGGGGTCAAATGAGATGGAACTGAGTGAAATCCAGGTTAGTGGGGAAGTGGTGTTCGGTAAATTGAATGGATTAAAGGCCGATAAATCCCCAGGGCCAGATAGGCTGCATCCCGGAGTACTTTAGGAAGTAGCGCCAGAAATAGTGGATGCATTAGTAATAATTTTTCAAAACTCTTTAGATTCTGGAGTAGTTCTTGAGGATTGGAGGGTAGTTAATGTAAATCCACTTTTTAAAAAGGGAGGAGAGAGAGAAAACGGGGAATTACAGACTAGTTAGTCTAATATCGGCAGTGGGGAAACTGCTAGACTCAGTTATTAAAGATGAAATAGCAGCACATTTGGAAAGTGGTGAAATCATTGGACAAAGTCAGCATGGATTTATGAAAGGTAAATCATGTCTGACGAATCTTATAGAATTTTTCCAGGATGTAACTAGTAGGGTGGATAAGGGAGAACCAGTGGATGTGTTATATCTGGACTTACATAAGGCTTTCGGCAAGGGCACACATAATAGGTTAGTATGCAAACTTAAAGCACACGGTATTGGGGGTTCAGTATTGATGTGGTTAGAGCTGGCATACAGGAAGCTGGCATACAGGAAGCAAAGATTAGGAGTAAACGGGTCCTTTTCAGAATGACAGGCAGTGACTAGTGGGATACCACAAGCTCGGTGCTGGGACCCCAGCTATTTACAATATAACTAATGATTTGGACGAGGGAATTGAATGCAGCATCTCCAAGTTTGCGGATGAAACGAAGCTGGGGGGCAGTGTTAGCTGTGAGGAGGATTCTAAGAGGCTGCAAGGTGACTTGAATAGGTTGGGTGAGTGTGTAAATGCATGGTAGATGCAGTATAATGCGGATGAATATGAGGTTATCTACTTTGGTGGCAAAAACAGGAAAGTAGACTATTATCTGAATGGTGGCCGATTCGGAAAAGGAGAGATGCAACGAGACTGGTTGCCATGGTACACCAGTCATTGAATGTAAGCATGCAGGTGCAGCAGGCCGTGAAGAAAGCGAATGGTATGTTCGCATCCATGGCAAAGGATTTGAGTTTAAGAGCAGGGAGATTCTACTGCAGTTGCACAAGGTCTTGGTGAGACCACACCCCTCCTAATCTGAGGAAATACATTCTTACCATGGAGGGAGTACAGAGAAGGTTCACCAGGCTGAGTCCTGGGATGTCAGGACTTTCATATGAAGAAAGACTGGATAGACTCGGCTTGTATTTAGAAGATTGAGGGGGCATCTTATAGAAACTTACAAAATTCTTAAGGGGTTGGACAGGCTACATGCAGGAAGGTTGTTCCCGATGTTGGGGAAGTCCAGAACAAGGGTCACAGTTTCAGGATAAGGGGGAAGTCTTTTAGGACCGAGATGAGAAAAACATTTTTCACACAGAGAGTGGCGAATCTCTGGAATTCTCTGCCGCAGAAGGTAGTTGAGGCCAGTTCATTGGCTATATTTAAGAGGGAGTTAGATGTGACCCTTGTGGCTAAGGGGATCAGGAGGTATGGAGAGAAGGCAGGTACGGGATACTGAGTTGGCTGATCAGCCATGATCATATTGAATGGTGTTGCAGGCTCGATGGGCCGAATGGACTACTTTTCTATGTTCTATGTTTCTATGTTTCTATAGCCCTTGTTGTTTTGAAGGCGAACGACTTGGCCACTGGAGAGAGGGGTAAGTGGTTTGCTGGACTTGTGGAATAATCGTTTCTGGACATCGCGTTTCAGCTGGAGTTGTTTGTGTAGAGCAGATGGTGAACGAACCCGTGACCGCAGCAGTGATTGGGGCACGGTCAGGGCAGCACGGGCAGGGCAGCACGGGCAGGGCAGCACGGGAAGGGCAGCACGGGCAGGGCAGCACGGTCAGGGCAGCACGGGCAGGGCAGCACGGGCAGGGCAGCACGGGAAGGGCAGCACGGGTCTGTCTAGACAACAGGTGTTGGGCAGGAGAGCTTTTGGATGACTAGATCGGATGTGACGCTTTGGAGCAGGGCGATTTCGAACCGGATGAATACGAGTCAGCGAGAACCAGATAATGTTTGCAACGTCACTCGAATATGTCGATAGCGACCGTGGACCAAGGTAGAGGAGGAACAGGGTGTGAGAGCAGGGACTGCTTCTGTTGGTGAGGCTGACGTCAGGCTGTTGCAGACAGAGCTATTGAACTATTTCACGCACATACACGATCATCCCGGGCCAGTAAAACATGCTCTTTGCTCGGAGTAAGGTTGCCTCCACGCCGGGGTGCCCCCCTGTGGACGGCATCAACGTGTTTATCCCGTAGAGCAACTGGAATGACTGCTTTGTGACCCTTGATTATGACACCTCTTGATAGCGTGTCAGACAGATGCATGTCCTTGCCCCTTTTGTAGATTAGGGTAAAATCGAAGCACTGTAGCTGCATCGTGATCCGTTGCAGGCGAACAGGAGCGGCATGAATGGGTTTATTCAGAATAGTGTAGAGTGGTAGCTTTGTGGAATGAGCTTCCAGTGGAAGTGGTGGAGGCAGGCAGGTTCGATTGTATCATTTATAAATATATTGGATATGTATATGGACGGGAAAGGAATGGAGGGTTATGGACTGAGTGCACGTAGATGGGACTAGATGAGATAAAGTGTTCGGCACGGACTAGAAGGGCGGAGATGGCCTGTTTCCGTGCTGTAAATTGTTATATGGTTACATGGTTATATGGCTGGTGGTCTATTTCAATAGACACAGACTTGCCAAAAATAAAGTCCTTGAATTTGGTGCAGTTAAAACCACGGCTAGTAATTCCTTTTCGATTGGCGTATCGCTGTTCAGTGTCGGAAAGGGTACGCGAGGCGTCGGCAATAGGTCTGCAGTTTCCTTCGGCGGAGGTCTGTAGGCAAGTAGCTCCGAGTTCATATTGGGAGGCATCACACGTGAGCGTCGCCGGTTGGTTTAAATCGAAATAGGCAAGGGTTAGACAATAGACAATTGGCAATAGGTGCAGGAGGAGGCCATTCTACCCTTCGAGCCAGCACCGCCATTCAATGTGATCATGGCTGATCATCCCCAATCAGTACCCCGTTCCTGCCTTCATCCCCATATCCCCTGACTCCGCTGTCTTTAAGAGCTATATCTAGCGCTCTCTTGAAAGTATCCAGAGAACTGTAGCCAGGGTGTAGCACTGGACAATTGTAGTTTGATGATTTCAAAAGCTCTCTGGTGTTGTTGGTACCAAACCCAGGCAATGTCAGTGTCCATGTGAGTCAGTTGTCGTAGGGGAGCAGATATTCCGCTGAGGTTAGGAATGAATCTTCCCAAGTAGTTGACCATTCACAGGATTCTCTGTAAACTCGTCACGTCAGTGGGTGCAGGCATCTTGTTGAATTCCGCTTAAATCTGGGATCTCCAACACATGCGCTGCTTTGGGAAATCGAGAAATCGAGAAATCGGAAATCGCCCTGGTGGGACATTCTGGAAATCTAAAAACGAATCTAGTGAGGAACCGGTTGAGTTCAATAGTCCAGTTATCCCGCTGCCGGTCCGCTGGAGGTTTCACAGACTCACACCAGTCCATTCCCTCTGACCACAATTCATTTCAGATATTCAATACTCACCGTGTGACTGTCCGAGTGTCAGGATCCATCCACTCACCGCCAATGTTCGGATGACTGACTTGAACGGACCAAGCACTCAGTGTGTGACTGCAGGAATCTCAGGCTTCATGTACTAAGCGGTGACATCACTGGACGTGCCGGAGATTGCAACAGAGTAAGACATTGTCGAGAGAAAGCAGGTCGGACCTTGGGAGTTAATCACATTAAACCAGTGGTGATTAGTTTGTTACTCGGCAAACCACCAGCTGAAGGGAACGGTCCTGGCCGGATCTACTGAAATTCTGAATCGTTCAGATGGAGTAAACATAGAACCATAGAAAATAGGTGCAGGAGTAGGCCATTCGGCCCTTCGAGCCTGCACCGCCATTCAACATGATTATGGCTGATCATCCAACTCAGTATCCTGTACCTGCCTTCTCTCCATACCTCCTGATCCATTTAGCCACAAGGGCCACATCTAACTCCCTCTTAAATATAGCCAATTAACTGGCCTCAACTGCCTTCTGTGGCAGAGAATTCCACAGATGTGAATTTTTTTCTTCTCATCTCAGTCCTAAAAGATTTCCCCTTTTTTCCTTAAACTGTGACCCCTTGTTCAGGACTACTCCAACATCGGGAACAATCTTCCTGCATCTAGCCTGTCCAAACCCTTAAGAATTTTGTAATGCCCCTCAATCTTCTAAATTCTAGCGAGCACAAGCCTAGTCTATCCAGTCTTTCTTCATATGAAAGCCCTGACCTCTCAGGAATCAGTCTGGTGAACCTTCTCTGGCTATAATGTCCCTCTATGGCTATAATGTCCTTCCTCAGATTAGGAGACCAAAACTGTGAGCAGTACTCCAGGTGTTGTCTCACCAAGACCATGTACAACTGCAGTAGAACCTCCCTGCTCCTATACTCAAATCCTTTTGCTATGAATGCTAACATACCATTCGATTTCTTCACTGCCTGCTGCACCTGCATGCCTACTTTCAATGACCAGTGTACCATGACACCCAGGTCTCGTTGCATCTCCTCTTTTCCTAATCGACTACCATTCAGATAATAGTCTACGAACATTGACTTCTCTAGTTTCAGGTAGTCCCTATTTGCTCCTCCCCTTCTCAGCTCTTCCTCATCCCACTGGCTGCACCTTCCCGCCCCCCCTACCCCACACTCAGATCAGAAGAAGTGTTTCGATCCGAAACATTTCCTATTTCCTTCGCTCCATAAATGCTGCCTCACCCGCTGAGTTTCTCCAGCATTTTTGTATTTTTGTCCACCTTCGATTGTTCCAGCATCTGCAGTTTCCTCTTAAACATCAGTGCAACTAAGTATCACTTTACCTGATGACCTATCATGTTGTTAATGAATCTGCCAGTCAGTGATGCTGTGGATTTACTGAGTGGGAGACCGGATGCACCTGCGCGCACCGTGATGATGAGCGGATGAAACATGGTGGGAGATGTCGAGGACATTGGCGACACTGATGTTCTACATTGGAGAGAGAGAGAGAGTGGAGGAATATTGTAATCAATAACGGCAATAGCACCGGTGCAGACCATTCGGTTAACCCTGTACAAATGATTCAATTTGTGAATCCACCTTCCTGTATTGGGTCCGTGGCCCTGCGGCTGACGGCCCCTCAAGTACTGCTTGATAAAAAATACATCCTATTGATGCTTCTGAACACTTCATCAGTGATGTAACATGGGGTCAGTGTGTGTTTCGTGTCTTTCAACATCAGACGCCCTGAATCTGTAGAATTATCTGCCTTGAAAGCATCCAGAGAACCAACCCCCATCGCCCTCTGAGCCATAGAAACCACAGACTCACAGCTCTCTGTGTGAACAAGTTTTTCCTCATATCTGTGCTAAATGGCTTACCCCCTTATACATAAACCGTGGCCTTTGGCTTTGGACTCCCCCAACATCAGGACCATGTTTCCTGCCAACACACTGACGGGATTGCTGTCTGTCCACAACTCTATATATGTATAACCACTTATTTTATGTAATATCAGTATGGTGTTCAGACATGTCCTATCGCCATCACGACCTTCTGTGATAACCCGCAAATACCCAGCATGCATCACTCGGGTTACTACGGACGTCAGTGATGCTTACCTGACCGTTCATCGTTTGTATTCCAGAAGGCATTGCGTGGCACCAGTACGGGTCACGGGTCACGGGTCACGGGTCGTGGACTGTTGCACGGCAGTCGAGGTTACGACGCGTGACCCGTACTGTTGCCACTCAACGCCTTCTGGAATATAAACGGTGAACGTCAGGTAATGCCCCTGCCCCACGTAGGAAACCTGACCTGAAACCTCTGGAGACTTTGCAGCCTCACCCAAGGTTTCCGTGCGGTTGCCGGAGGTTCCCGGAGGTTTTTGGCTGTCTCGCTACCTGCTTCCACTACCTGCAACCTCCGGCAACCACCTGCAACCTCCGGGAACCGCACAGAAACCTTGGGTGGGGCGCAAAGTCTCCAGAGGTTTCCGTTCAGGTTTCGTAAGTGGGACAGGGGCGTAAGCACTTACTATGGGCTGCCAGTGCCCCGGGCCGTCTCACCCCGCGGCCGGTGGAGGTGAGTCACCCGGTGTGGGTGTCGGAGCGTGAATCTCCCCGTGTGGGTCGGGGTTGGGGGAGCGGGTGAATCACCCTGTGTGTGGGGGTCGGGGTCAGGGGGTCGGCGCGATGGGGGGGATCACCCTGGTGTACAGGTCGGTGAATATTCCCGGTGTGGGGGTCGGGTGTCGGAGGGACTAGACTGTCCCCAACTCTGCTGCAGCTGACGGGGACGTTGCCGGGTTTTCGGCCTCCGTGTGTCCGCTGCCCGGAGCAACGGCCCCGCTCCACCCGGCCCCGTGTGTGTGTGTACGCAGCTGACCCACAGCCCGTCACAATGTGGCCGCACAGGGGGAGACGAGGCGGAGGGCGGCCGTGGCCGTACAGCGCTGACCCCTTGGGGAGAGTGGGGGCTGTCCCGAGGGATGCACTTCTTCGGCCGCTTACACCGTGGATGTCGGGTCCTGAGTAGCCATTCACCCTCCAGCCCCCGGCGGTTTTGTTTGGGAAGGTTCTGCAGACGCTGGTTTTCACAGACCAATAGACACAAAATGCTGGAGTAACTCACTGGGATACGAATCATCTCTGGATAGAAGGACTGTGTGACGTTTCGGGTGGAAACCCTTCTTCAGACAATCATAAATACTCTCACCGGCGAGAGTTCAGTTCAGTCTGAAGTGTCTCGACCCAAAACGTCACCCATTCCCTCATTCCAAAGACGCAGCTTGTCCCGCTGAGTTACTCCAGCAATTTGCGCCTACATTCGGTGTAAACCCGCATCCGCAGATCCTTCCTACACTATTTTGTCAGCATCTTGTCAGCGCTCTCTGCCGTGGTTTCGCGCTGTCCAGTGCAGTGCCCATTATCCCAGCCTCCAATACAACCTCCTTGCCTTTGTACCCTGCACCTTCAGTTACAAACCCGTGCAAATTGTTGGCATTGTTCATTTGGCATAATTGTTACAATTACCGCCAACACCCCGAGTGTATTTCCTATTGGAAAGCAAAATATAGCTGATGCGGTCGGTTAGATCAGACTAAATGTGCGTTCGGAAATGTGCTTAATTGCGCACAAGGAATTTGATAAAGTTTTCTCCACAACTGACCCTCTTGGCCAACCCGAAGGAAATCGCCGAGCGCATAACGACCTGGGTTCAGCTGGAGGTCCACGGAAGTTAGAAGAATTCAGCTTACAGGGAATAAGGACCCGAGGCAGCCCAGCGCGGACACTTCCCGTCTCTCGGGGGTGCACGCTGACACAACTCATGCCGATTCGCACTTACGCATATCACTGAGCCGACTCAGGGATTCTTTAAAAATAGAAATATGTTTTCGTCCGGTTTCTCGATTCACACCCAAAGGACAACTGACCTTCAAGATGTGCGGCATTGTATTTATCGTGGAAGACAACATATGATTGTTACAGCGTTACAGTTGGTGTAAATATCTATGGAGCCAATTTGGATTATTATTTTGTTAAATCAACCAACATTTCCAATCACACGGGGTTTTATTTTATATTCAGTAAAGTCCAAAAGCGGCGAAGGAAAATTATAAATGACGCTTCCTCCCGTCTCCCCCGGCCAGTGATATGATGGGCGCGGGAGCAAAAGCTGACAAGTCCCGTCACCAGCGATGTCATGTCCATTATTTGGATTTTCATCCTTACGTCGGTTCGGTTATTTGGCTTTCTGAGGACGCGCACTTTCGGTTATTTGGCTTTTAGGCATCGCGCCGTTTCGGTTATTTGGCTTTTCGGCGACGTGCTCTATCGGTTATTTGGCTTTTCGGCGTCGTACCCATACGTGTATTTGGCTTCCACTTCTTCGCTTCGGCATCTCGTCCTTCGACGCCACGTCCAGGTACCGTCACCAACAGAACTACCTGACAGATTATCACTCCATCAGTATTATCCCCATGTGTGCCACTTTATCTGTACTACGTCACAGTTTATCACACCGTCAGTACTACCACAGTGTGACACTCCATCAGAACTACCTCGCAGGTTATCACAACATCAATACTACCGCGCAGTGTGTCATTCAATCAGTACCATGCCGAGATTTGTCACTCCACCAGGACTAACCCACAGAGTGTATAGGAAAGAACTGCAGATGCTGGTTGAAATCGAAATTAGCACACCAAATGCTGGAGTAACTCAGCGGGTCAGGCGGCATCGCTGGAGAGCAAGAATGGGTGTTTCGGGTCGAGACCATTCTTCAGACTGATGTCAAGGGAGTGGGCGGTACAGAGATAGAATGTAGTCGGAGACAGTAAGATTGATGTGAGAACTGGGAAGGGGCAGGGAATGGAGAGAAAGGGAAAGCAAGTGTTATTTGAAGTTAGATAAGTCCAACTTCGTATGGCTATGGGTGTAAGCTGCCCAAATAAAATATGAGGTGCTGTTCCTCCAACTTGCGCTGGGTGTCACTCTGACTATGGACGTGGCCCAGGACAGAAAGACCAGGGTGGAAATGGGAGGGGGAGTTCAAGTGTTGAGCAACAGTTACCCGTCGCATACAGTACATAGTCCTCCGAAATTTCTGTTTTCCCCAGAGACCGTTCCCCCCGCAACTTCCTGGTCAACTCCTCCCTTTCCACCGAACTATCCCCTCCCCAGGTACTTTTCCCATGCAACCGCAGGAGATGCAGCACCTGTCCATATAACCCCACCACCTCGACTCCATCCGAAGACCCTGGTAGTCTTTTCAGGTGAGGCAGAGGTTCACCTGCACCTCCTACATCTACTGTTTCCGCTGTTCCAGATGTTGACTCTGATATTTCGGCGGGATCAAGCGCAGGCTCGGCGATCGGCTCGTTGAACACCTCCGCTCAGTCCTCCTAAACCTATCAGATCTCCCGGTTGCTCAGCACTTTAACTCCGTCTCCCATTCCCACACTGACATTTCTGTCATGGGCCTCCTCTGTACTAACATAGGGTTATTCCACCATCACTGCTACCCACCCCGTGTGTTTTAGGTGAATTGTTACACCAGAACAGACAGGAAATCGGGGGTTTTGAACGGACATTAAAAGAAAAGTGAACGACACGATGGTGGCGTGGACGGGCTACATCGGCAATATTGACACTTTCGTCAAGGTTAGAGAGCCGTTCAGCTCCTTTATGGAGAACGAACATGCGAAAATGCGCACTCGTGATTCTCCTTGCGCCCATAAAGGGGAAAGACGCGCCTTTCAATGGCATTATGAAGTTGGAGGAGTATTTCAACCAGAAGCCTCTGGAAATTGCAGAAAGCTACGAATTCGACTGGAAACCAGAAGCAGAACGAGACAATCAGTGGCTGTATTGTTACCTTGAAAAGCTTAACTTTGCACTGTAACTTTGGAACCTTTCTCGGACCTGCACTGGGCGACAGATTTGTTTGTGGTCGAGTGGATGAACAAATTCAGTCCAAACTCATGAACAGTACAGATCTTTCATTCGAGAAAGCAAGCATGATTGCTACCACATTGGAGATGGCATCAAAGAATGCTCGCGAATTTCGTTCACCACGGACTGCAGTGGCCGTTTACAGTCACAAGGCGGTGCCTTTGGCCAAACCGTGAGGCGCTAAACCAAAACCGAAGTGTGGCGGGGAACCGAGTTCAGCCAGTTGTTATCCTTGCAACGGTAATCACTCATCCCAGTTTTGTCAGTAAAAAATGGCCAAGTGCTATAAATGCCAGAAGAAAGGCCATATCACCTTAGCATGTCGGGCCAAAGCTTAAAGCAGGAAACCAACAACCTGCGGGAAACAAGCAACAACAGCAGAACGGATTCACAACTTGGAGATGAACCCAGATGGAAATGAACTTGGGTTGTACACCATTTATGTAACCAACATCGATAAGCCCACAACCGGCCACGGCAAGGACTTTGGAACTAAACTATTGATTAATGAACAGTAAATCGATATGTGTATTGACACTACAGCAGATTGTTCGGTCATGAGCAGAGACCTGTACGAAACAAAGTTCCCTCAGACACGATTGTTTGAGAGTAAGGTCAAGCTGAGAACCTACTCGGCCGAAGTTTTGGAGACATGTGGACAAATGAACTGTAAATTTCAGCATACTTGTCAGTCAGTAACACAGCCCATCATCGTGGCCAGATGCGGAAATATGCCAGCCCTGCTTGGAAAGGATTGGCTGAGTAGAGTAGAGTTAAACTGGAAGAACATTTTCAGCGTCATTTTGTCCAAATCACGTCTTGAAAACGTCATTAGCAACCATTTCGTCGACAGTTACACGACAATAACAGGGTACTCTGCACAAATTCGACTTAAGCAAGTTGTGAGACCTGTGTATTGTCGACCAAGACCTCAACCATATGCACTAAAGCAACTAGTGGTGAAATAACTCGACAGGTTAGAGCGGAATGGAGTACTCTTGCTGAAGAACAGAACCACACAACACACAACAACGGGATATTCACCTGCAGAACCGTTGATCAAGAGAAGGCTAAGAATACGCTTAAGTCTAGTTCAACCCAATTTGGCCTTGAGACGCCATGTAGTCTCCCACAAAAAGGAGAGGAACTTCAAGCCAGATGAGCAAGTTCAGGCCTCCCAACAAGTCCAGTCGAGACAAATGGGATGTTGTGAAAATAGTGGAAGTGTGTGGACCAACAAGATACTTAGTTGAAGTTGGAGATATAATCAAAAGTGTTCATGTTGATCAAATGATTCCAGCCAAAGATGAACCAAAAACTGAGAATGAATTCCTAATCCCTGAGTTTTTATCTGAAAGTAAATTAGAAGAGACCAGTGTGATTGAAACACTAAGTTCAGTTAGTACAGACAAAGAAACAGATTCCTCTGGTCAAAGTCAGGGTACTAAAACAGAGCCAAACAAGCCTACAGTTGATATAACAGCAGAACCTTTTACACCTGCCACTGTTAGACGATCAGACATGATCCGTAAACCAGTACAGGTTAGGTTTGTAAGTTAAATAACTCACTGCACAAATAAAACAAAAATGTTTAGATATGTAAAATGAATATGGGTTTAAATCAAGTATAACAACAACAAAATTGTAACCGAGTACTTAGATTTAATACTTTAAAATGGAGAGTAGTGTAATTTATTCATGCATATTCATGAGAGACTGGAACTCTCTGGAATTCTCTGCCATAGAAGGTAGTTGAGGCCAGTTCATTGGCTATATTTAAGAGCGAGTTAGATGTAGCCAGGGCATGCCCTAAGCCGATTGGGCCGATTGCTCCCAATTGGGCCACGCAAATTTTCCGTATTTCGTACGGAAATACGAATTCGCGTTGCTCAATACAATGTTTTAAAAAACATTCGACTTGTTAAATACGGATTTGTTTTAAACGAACATGGATAAAAACCACTGCACCGGCCATCAGACAAAAACGATGTGTTAACTACTAGCACGTTAACAGCCAGTAGTTAACACGTAGTTATACAAATGTGTCATCAATTAATCGATCCTCAGTAAATATAATTGTTTTTGACCAATTATTAATGACGCCCTGTGAATTTTATTCAAAGGAACGCGAAGTCATTAATACTTGGTCAAACATTATTACACTGAGGAATTTAGATCGATGCATTGACGACATTGAGAAGTTCTTAAAACTCATCATCATGGTTGAGGGCTCAGACCGCGAGCTTCTTCTTGGTGTGCAGGTTAGTCATTCACCTACCGACCCACGTTGTGTCGATATGTCGGCGAGCTACTCGAAAAGGACACAAGCCAAGAGAGAGAGAGAAGAGAGAGCGAGAGAGAGAGAGAGAGAGAGAGAGCGAGAGAGAGAGAGAGAGAGGGAGAGAGAGAGAGAGAGAGAGAAGAGGAGAGAGAGAGAGAGAGAAGAGAGAGAGAGATAGGAGAGATAGAGAGAGGTGGGATGGGGGGCAGAGAGAGAGAGAGCGAAAGAGAGAGAGAGATAAGAGAGCCGGATAGAGCGATATCTCTCTATCTCGCTCTCTCTCTCTCTCTCTCTCTCTCTCTCTCTCTCTCTCTCTCTCTCTCTATCTATCTATCTATCTATCTATCTATCTATCTATCTGTCTGTCTGTCTGTCTGTCTGTCTGTCTGTCTGTCTGTCTGTCTGTCTGTCTATCTATCTATCTATCTATCTATCTATCTATCTATCTATCTATCTATCTATCTATCTATCTATCTATCTATCTATCTATCTCTCTATCTCTCTATCTCTCTATCTCTCTCCCCCGCTCCCATTTCGTCTCTCTCTCACGCTCTCTCACGCCCTCTCTCTCATCCTGTCGCCTCGGTGAGGGTCAAACGAAATTTGGTTTCAACAGTCATACACGCAAGGAAAAGAACCAAGTCACAACACAATTTACATAAACATCCATCACAGTGAATCTCCTCCTTGCTGTGATGGAAGGCAAAGTCTTATCTCTCCTCTGTACTCCTCATTCTCCTCCCGATATTAAAGTCCCCGGCGGGCGCTGGTATGTGTCCCGCGGCCATTAAAGCCGCGCCGGGCGATGCAAGCCCCGGCTTTAGGTACTTTTCAACCCCGTAACTCGGGCGGGAGAAGTCACCAACTTGGCGTTGGAGCCCCCGGCGGGCGCTAGTATAATCCCGCGGCAATTTGAAGCCGAGCCGGGCGATGTAAGGCCCCGCTACAGGTACTTTTCAACCCCGCAACTCGGGCGGGAGAAGTCGCCGTTGCGGAAGCGCCGAAAAGCGGTCTCCCACCAGGGACGCGCGGGCTCCCGGTGTTACCGTCCACCAGACCTGTGGATGGAGCCTCCGAATATCCGGGGTCGGGCCGCAGCAGCTCCTCCCGCTCCGAACTCGGCCAGCTCCGCGATGGTAAGTAAATCCGCAGCCTCCGCGCCTGGAGCCCCTGGTCGTTCCGGTTGAAGGCCGCCGGCTCCACGGTGCTAGGCCCCAATGACAACGGATACCCGACAGAGAAAAGGTCGGGTTCTCCGTACAGGGAAAATACTTTAAAAGTTCCCGTCCCCCCACCCCCACCACCCACACGCATACTCAGTTAAAAATACCCACTATAAACTACATTCAAACGAGACAAAATAATACAGACAGACTGCAGAGGCCGCTGCGACGCGAGTCGCGCCGCCCGCCCATTCGCGGAGTCATTGACGTTTTGCGGTGACGGCTGCATCTGCGGTTCCTTTCCGTTGGGGGGTGGGGAGTCATTTACTTCTGTTGCCAAAGTTTTAGAGTAAAGCATAACTCACTTCCCCAATGTGCTGGACAAAACTAGAAGGTGCATTGCCCTGCACTGTTTCACAGACCTCCAATGAACTGGTTCAATGTTTGAAGGGTCTGACGAAGGGCCTCAACCCAAAACGTCACCCATTCCTTGTATCCAGAGATGCTGCCTGTCCCACCGAGTTACTCCAGCATTTTATGTCAATCTTCGTTTCAATGGTTCAAATATTTCCATACTATTAGGAAAACTGGAGGAGAGAAAAGGTGCAGAACAGATCATTCTGTTCTGGGTTTTGTTCTGTATCTTTCCATATCTAGTTTCCCTCTCCCCTGACTGTCAGTCTGAAGAACTGTGTGCAGGATAGTGTTCGTGTGCAGGGGTCGGTGCGGACTCGGTGGGCCGAAGGGCCTGTTTCCACACTGTATCTCTCAACTAAACTAAACAGATGATCTATGGAAAGAAAATAGAGCATCTTTGTTGGTTCATTATGACTTGATGGGGCTTTCAAATCTCGCACGAGAAACCTTCGCGGCACGGTGGTGCAGCGGTACAGTGGCTGCCTCACAGCGCCAGAGACCCGGGTTCTTTCCTGATGACCCGTGCTGTCTGTTCGGAGTTTATACGTTCTCCCTGTGACCTGCATTGGTTTTCTCCGAGATCTTCCGTTACCTCCCGCTCTCCAAAGACGTAGAGGTTGTGGGTTAAGAGGCGTTGTACAAATGTAAATTGTCGCTAGTGTGTGTGGGATAGCGTTTGTGTGCGGGGATTGCTGGTCGGTGCGGACTCGGTGGGCCGAAGGGCCTGTTTCCGTGCTATATCACTAAACTAAACGAAACTAGAGCAGATAATCTATGGAAAGAAAGCAGAGCATCTTTATTGGTACATTATGCGAATAGGGCTGTTGAGCCAAAACCAAAACCAAAAAGGCCTAAGGCAGGCAACGCCATTGTCAACGTCCCCGGGTGTTGTACCTCCTGTGAACAGGTTCACCCACTTGGAAGCTGTCGGGACAGAAGACGTGTTTACACTGAGCGGCGGACTGGCTTGCGATGCGAATAGGGCTGTTGAGCCAGAACCAAAAATGCCTAAGGCAGGCAACGCCATTGTAGTGGGAGACTCCATTGTGAGAGGTACGGACAGGGGTTTCTGCGGCAACAGACGGGATGCGAGGATGGTGTGCAGCCTTCCTGGTGCCAGGATCCAGGATGTCACGGACAGAGTACAGAAATCCACAAGGGCGAAGGTGAACATCCGGAAGTGGTAGTGCATGTCGGCACAAACGATGCCGGAAAGAAGGGGAAGAATATTCTGCAGCGTGACTTTAGAGAGCTCGGAAAAATGCTGAAAAGCAGGACCTCCAGCGTTGTTATCTCCGGTTTGCTTCCAGTTCCTCGTGCTGGCGAGAGCAGGAACAGGGAGATACGGGACCTGAACGTGTGGCTGAGGAACTGGTGCACGGGGCAGGGATTTAGATTCTTAGATCACTGGGATCTGTTTTGGGGTAAGGGGGAACTGTACAAAAGGGACGGATTGCATCTTAACAGGTGTGGGACCAGCATTCTGGCAGGCAGGTTTGCCACGGCTACACGGGTGGTTTTAAACTGAATAAGGGGGGTGGGGTGTCGAATGGGCTAGTGGAGGATGGAGTTAAAGGGAAAGGGTTTCTTAAATGTGTGAGCGTAGAGACAGAGGGGTGTAAAATGAGGGTAGAAGCAATAGGTAGCAAGGTGAAAAGTAAAAGTGGCAGGCCGGAACATCCAGGGCAAAAATCAAAAAGGGCCACTTTTCAACATAATTGTATAAGGGGTAAGAGTGTTGTAAAAACAAGCCTGAAGGCTTTGTGTCTCAATGCAAGGAGCATTCGTAATAAGGTGGATGAGTTGAATGTGCAGATAGCTATTAATGACTATGATATTGTTGGGATCACGGAGACATGGCTCCAGGGTGACCAAGGCTGGGAGCTGAACATCCAGGGATATTCAATATTCAGGAGGGATAGAGAGAAAGGAAAAGGAGGTGGGGTAGCGTTGCTGATTAGAGAGGAGATTAACGCAATGGAAAGGAAGGACATTAGTTTGCAGGATGTGGAATCGGTATGGGTAGAGCTGCGAAACACTAAGGGGCAGAAAACGCTGGTGGGTGTTGTGTACAGGCCACCTAACAGTAGTAGTGAAGTTGGAGATGGTATCAAACAGGAAATTAGAAATGCGTGCGACAAAGGCAAAACCGTTATAATGGGTGACTTCAATCTACATATAGATTGGGTAAATCAAATTGGCAGGGGTGCTGAGGAAGAGGATTTTTTGGAATGTATGCGGGATAGTTATCTAAATCAACATGTAGAGGAACCAACGAGAGAGCAGGCTATTTTAGACTGGGTATTGAGTAATGAGGAAGGGTTAGTTAGCAGTCTTGTGGTACGCGCCCCCTTGGGCAAGAGTGACCATAATATGGTTGAGTTCTTCATTAGGATGGAGAGTGACATTGTTAATTCAGAAACAATGGTTCTGAACTTAAAGAAAGGTAACTTTGAGGGTATGAGACGTGAATTGGCCAAGATTGACTGGCAATTAATTCTAAAAGGGTTGACGGTGGATATGCAATGGAAGACATTTAAAGACTGCATGGATGAACTACAAAAATTGTTCATCCCAGTTTGGCAAAAGAATAAATCAGGGAAGGTAGTGCATCCGTGGATAACAAGGGAAATCAGGGATAGTATCAAAGCGAAGGATGATGCGTACAAATTAGCCAGAAAAAGCAGCATACCGGAGGACTGGGAGAAATTCAGAGACCAGCAGAGGAGGACAAAGGGCTTAATTAGGAAAGGAAAAATAGATTATGAAAGAAAACTGGCAGGGAACATAAAAACTGACTGCAAAGGTTTTTATAGATATGTGAAAAGAAAGAGATTAGTTAAAACAAATGTAGGTCCCTTGCAGTCAGAAACGGGTGAGTTGATCATGGGGAACAAGGATATGGCGGACCAATTGAATAACTACTTTGGTTCCGTCTTCACTAAGGAAGACATAAATAATCTGCCGGAAATAGCAGGGGACCGCGGGTCAAATGAGTTGGAGGAATTGAGTGAAATCCAGGTTAGCCGGGAAGTGGTGTTGGGTAAATTAAATGGATTAAAGGCCGATAAATCCCCAGGGCCAGATAGGCTGCATCCCAGAGTACTTAAGGAAGTAGCTCCAGAAATAGTGGATGCATTAGTAATAATCTTTCAAAACTCTTTAGATTCTGGAGTAGTTCCTGAGGATTGGCGGGTAGCAAACGTAACCCCACTTTTTAAGAAGGGAGGGAGAGAGAAAACGGGGAATTACAGACCAGTTAGTCTAACATCGGTAGTGGGGAAACTGCTAGAGTCAGTTATTAAAGATGGGATAGCAGCACATTTGGAAAGTGGTGAAATCATTGGACAAAGTCAGCATGGATTTACAAAAGGTAAATCATGTCTGACGAATCTTATAGAATTTTTCGAGGATGTAACTAGTAGCGTGGATAGGGGAGAACCAGTGGATGTGGTGTATCTGGACTTCCAGAAGGCTTTCGACAAGGTCCCACATAAGAGATTAGTTTACAAACTTAAAGCACACGGCATTGGGGGTTCAGTATTGATGTGGATAGAGAACTGGCTGGCAAACAGGAAGCAAAGAGTAGGAGGTAAACGGGTCCTTTTCACAATGGCAGGCAGTGACTAGTGGGGTACCGCAAGGCTCAGTGCTGGGACCCCAGCTATTTACAATATATATTAATGATCTGGATGAGGGAATTGAAGGCAATATCTCCAAGTTTGCGGATGACACGAAGCTGGGGGGGCAGTGTTAGCTGTGAGGAGGATGCTAGGAGACTGCAAGGTGACTTGGATAGGCTGGGTGAGTGGGCAAATGTTTGGCAGATGCAGTATAATGTGGATAAATGTGAGGTTATCCATTTTGGTGGCAAAAACAGGAAAGCAGACTATTATCTAAATGGTGGCCGACTAGGAAAAGGGGAGATGCAGCGAGACCTGGGTGTCATGGTACACCAGTCATTGAAAGTGGGCATGCAGGTGCAGCAGGCAGTGAAGAAAGCGAATGGTATGTTAGCTTTCATAGCAAAATGATTTGAGTATAGGAGCAGGGAGGTTCTACTGCAGTTGTACAGGGTCTTGGTGAGACCACACCTGGAGTATTGCGTACAGTTTTGGTCTCCATATCTGAGGAAGGACATTATTGCCATAGAGGGAGTGCAGAGAAGGTTCACCAGACTGATTCCTGGGATGTCAGGACTGTCTTATGAAGAAAGACTGGATAGACTTGGTTTATACTCTCTAGAATTTAGGAGATTGAGAGGGGATCTTATAGAAACTTACAAAATTCTTAAGGGGTTGGACAGGCTAGATGCAGGAAGATTGCTCCCGATGTTGGGGAAGTCCAGGACAAGGGGTCACATCTTAAGGATAAGGGGGAAATCCTTTAAAACCGAGATGAGAAGAACATTTTTCACACAGAGAGTGGTGAATCTCTGGAACTCCCTGCCACAGAGGGTAGTCGAGGCCAGTTCATTGGCTATATTTAAGAGGGAGTTAGATGTGGCCCTTGTGGCTAAGGGGATCAGAGGGTATGGAGAGAAGGCAGGTACGGGATACTGAGTTAGATGATCAGCCATGATCATATTGAATGGCGGTGCAGGCTCGAAGGGCCGAATGGCCTACTCCTGCACCTAATTTCTATGTTTCTATGTTTCTATGTTTCTATTATGACTTGACGGGGATTTCAAATCCCGCACGAGATAACTTCAAGAATGGAGCATGCAGTGCTATCAGTCATAGAAACATAGAAAATTGGTGCAGGAGTATGCCATTCGGTCCTTCGAGCCTGCACCGCCGTTCAATATGATCATGGCTGATCATCTAAAATCAGTATCCCCGTTCCTGCTTTATCCCCATATCCCTTGATTCAGTTAGCCCTAAGAGCTAAATCTAAGTCTCTCTTGAAAACATCCAGTGAATTGGCCACCACTGCCTTCTGTGGCAGAGAATTGCACAGATTCACAACTCTCTGGGTATAAAGGTGTTTCCTCATCTGAGTCCTAAATGGCCGACCCCTTATTCTTAAACCGTGGCCCCTTGTTCTGGACTCCCCAGTCACTCTGGGTGAAGTCCAGATGGAGCTGTCAATGTTTGCATCTTCCACTTTAAATAAAGGTCAACTGAACTACGGAAGGTTAGAGAAAGAAGTGTATTGATTTCTCTTTCATCAGAAGCACGGTTGACATTTGTTACAAAGAGAAATCAACTTTTATTTCAAGTAATTTAAAAGTCACCTCATTAAACGCGGGGACAAGCAGTGTGGAGATTGCATTCTTCACTGCTTTCAGTAACACATCCATGGGCTCCACTGAACAAGGTCCTGACAGGATATTCCCTAGGACATTGAGGGAAGTTAGTGTAGAAATAGCAGAGGCTATGAGAGATATATTTCAAATGTCATTAGGAACGGGAATAGTGCCGGAGGATTGACGTCCTGCGCATGTTGTTCCATTGTTTAAAAAGGGATCAAAGTGTAAACCTAGCAATTATAGACCTGTTAGTTTGACGTCAGTGGTGGGTAAATTAATGGAAAGGGTACTTAGAGATAATATATATAAGCATCTGGATAAACAGGGTCTGATTAGGAACTGTCAACCTGGATTTATGCCTGGAAGGTCATGTTTGACTAATCTTCTTGAATTTTTTCAAGAGATTACTCGGGAAATTGATGAGGGTAAAGCAGTCCATGTTGTCTATACGGACTTCCGTAAGGCCTTTGACAAGGTTCCTCGTCGAAGTTTGGTTAAGAAGGTTCAATTGTTGGGTATTAATGGTGGAGTAGCAAGATTGATTCAACAGTGGCTGAATGGGAGATGCCAGAGAGTAATGGTGGATGGCTGTTTGCCAGGTTGGAGGCCGGTGACTAGTGGGGTGCCTCAGGGATCTGTGTTGGGTCCATTGTTGTTTGTCATGTATAATCAATGATCTGGATGATGGTGTGGTAATTGGATTAGTAAGTATGCAGATGATACTAAGATAGGTGGTGTTCTGGATAATGAAGTAGATTTTCAAAGTCTACAGAGAGATTTAGGCCATTTGGAAGAGTGGGCAGAAAGATGGCAGATGGAGTTTAATGCTGATAAGTGTGAGGTGCTACATCTTGGCAGGACAAATCAAAATAGGACGTGCATGGTAAATTGTAGCGAATTGAGGAATGCAGTTGAACAGAGGAATCTAGTCATTACTGTGCATAGTTCCCTGAAGGCGGAATCTCATGTAGATAGGGTGGTAAAGAAAGCTTTTGGCGTGCTGGCCTTTATAAATCAGAGCATTGAGTATAGAAGTTGGGATGTCATGTTAGAATTGTACAAGGCATTGGTGAGGCCAATTCTGGAGTATGGTGTACAATTTTGGTCGCCTAATTATAGGAAGGATGTCAACAAAATAGAGAGAGAGTACAGAGAATATTTACTAGAATGTTGCCTGGGTTTCAGCAACTAAGTTACAGAGAAAGGTTGAATAAGTTAGGTATTTATTCTTTGGAGCGCAGAAGATTAAGGGGGGACTCGATAGAGGTCGTTAAAATGATGAGAGGGATAGACAGAGTTGACGTGGATAATCTTTTCCCATTGAGAATAGGAAAGATTCAAACAAGAGGACATGACTTGGGAATTATGGGACAGACGTTTGGGGGTACCATGAGGGGGAATTTCTTTACTCAGAGAGTGGTAGCTGTGTGGAATGAGCTTCCAGTGGAAGTGGTGGAGGTAGGTTCGATTTTATCATTTAAACATAAATTGGATAGGTACATGGACGGGAAGAATGGAGGGTTATGGTCTGAGTGCAGGTAAATGGGACTAGAGGGAAATAAGTGTTCGGCACGGACTTGAAGGGTCGAACTGGCCTGTTTCCGTGCTGCAATTGTTATAGGGTTATTTGGTTAATATCTTCTTCATTTCACCTCAACTGAGCGTTACGACAATATTTACTTAGCGAGGTCATAGATCACCTTGCAAGAAGCTCTAGCCATCATGGTTAGAGTGAAAAACGTCACTGTTTGTTTTATTGAGAAAAGCTATCATCTTATGTATTGATCGCAGGTCGCTTTACCCACTCTGGTCTCAGAGCCGGTGATTCCAACCACGGCAGCCACCTGAATGCAGAGATGTGTGAGTTTACTGAGACCAATGTGACGATACAATTGAGTCTGGTTTAGGTTTTTAGTTCAGAGTCAGTGTCGAAGGCAGACCAAACATCTTAAACAGAGATTGGTCAGATACAGTGAGAAATCATGTGAAATAATCATTGAATTGTATTTTATATGAATGTACCTGCATGTTATACTGTTTAGTTTGGAGATACAGCACAGATAGTCCACTGAGTTCGCACCGACCAGCGATTTTATTATTTACCTATTTGTCAATTTGTGCCCGATTATTTGGTGGCCAATCAACCGCTATCTCTAAGGGGGTTGCGTCCAATCACCAACATAGCTTGACTGACTATTCCCGTCCAATCAACAATTCGGTCTCCTCCCGTCTAATCAACCGCTGTCTCCAAGGGCATTGTGTCCAATCACATAATGCACTTTTATGGTAATTAGCTGCTATGGTAAAGGTTGGAAGTCAGTGGAGCTACTGACAGTCAAACGGGAGGAGGCAGGAGAGATTCACACATATAATCCATAGCACCATAGTGTAGAATTTCATAATATATACTAAATAACAGGGCTGACACACCTTGGCTGGGAACCTGGGACCCACCAAAATTGTTCCCAATTGGGCCCCGCACACCCTAAGGCCGGTCCTGCACAGAAGGTCGTGACGGAGATAGGACATGTCTGAACACCATACTGATATTACATTAAATAAGTGGTTATACATATATAGAGTTGTGAACAGACATCAATCCCGTCAGTGTTTTGGCAGGAAACATGTTCCTGATGTTGGGGGAGTCCAGAGCCAGAGGCCACAGTTTAAGTATAAGGCTAAGCCATTTAGCGCGGAGATGAGGAAAAACTTGTTCACACAGAGAGTTGTGAGTCTGTGGATTTCTCTGGCTCAGAGGGCGATGGAGGCTGGTTCTCAGGATGCTTTCAAGGCAGATAATTCTACAGATTCAGAACGTTCTGAGTGCAAACGTTTTTCCTCATCTCCGTTCTAAATGCCTCACCCCTTATTCTTAAACTGTGGACCCTGGTTCTGGACTCCACCAATATCGGCAACATGTTTCCTGCCTCAAGTATGTCCTAACCGTTAATAATCATACATGCGTCAAACCCCTTTCATCCTTCTAAATTCAGGACAGTACAAGCCCAGCCGGTCCATTCTATCAACATATGATTGTCACGCCATCCCGGGAATTAACCTTGTAACCCTACGATGCACTCCCACAAGAGCAAGAATGGCCTTCCTCAAGTTTAGAGACTGAAACTGCACACAATACTCCAGCTGTGGTCTCGCTGGGATACGTGTACAACCGCAGCAGGATCTCTTTGCTCCTCTGTTCAACTCCTCTTGTTATGAAGGCCAAAATGCTATTTGCTTTCTTCGCTGCCTGCTGTACCTGCAAGCTAATATTGTGTGCCCTGGGGATGCTAACACGCCGTTGTGGTGGCTGTTTAAGTCTATGTTTAATCCATGTAGTTATGTGTCGTGTTGCTTTTTATGTATGATTAATTTCACCGTATCTCGGTACATGTGAAAATATATACCATTGTTCATGAAACCCCATGATGGAGGCTGGTCCTCTCCCATATTAAATCCAGCATCCCTGCCTCACTGGACTCCCATCAATTTGCATACTGGGCAAATAGATCGACAGAGGATGCCATCTCTCTGGCCCTTCACACTGTCCTGACTCACCTGGACAGGCAGGGCACGTATGTGAGGATGCTCTTCATTGACTATAGCTCTGCAATCAACACGGTCATCCCCACCAAGCTCACCACCAAACTCCACCAGCTAGGCCTCAGCTCACCGATATGCGCTTAGATCCTGAACTTTCTCACGGAGCGACCGCAGGCAGTGAGACTGGGCCCGCACCTGTCCTCCACCATCACCCTGAGCACCGGCACACCACAGGGTTGTGTACTAAGCCCCATGCTCTACTCCCTCTTCACTCACGACTGTGTCCCTGCATTCGACACCAACACCATCGTGAAGTTTGCAGACGATACAACAGTGATTGGGCTGATCACCAACGGTGATGAAACAAACTACAGAGCGGAGGTGCAGAACCTGGCGGACTGGTGCGCCAATAACAACTTGGCACTTAAACACCTCCAAGACCAAGGAGCTGATTATTGACTTCAGGAGGTCCCATTCTGGAGAATATGCCCCAATCTCCATTTATGGGGAAAGTGTGGAGAGAGTGTCCAGCTTTAAGTTTCTGGGCACTCACATTTCAGAAGACCTCACATGGTCCACAAACACCGCCGCGCTGGTCAAGAAGGCACAGCAACGACTGTTCTTCCTGAGGACATTAAAAAAGACTGGTCTGCCCCAACAGCTGCTGACAACGTTCTACCGCTGCACCACAGAGAGCATACTAACGTATGGCATCTCTGTGTGGTATCTCAGCTGCACGGAGGCGGAGAGGAGAGCTCTTCAGCGCGTCGTCAACAGAGCGCAGCGGATCATCGGGACAGAGCTACCAGCCTTGGAGGGCATCTACCACACGCGGTGCCTCAGGAAGGCCCTCAGTATCCATAAGGACTCATCACACCCCTGCCACGGTCTGTTTCAACTACTTCCCTCCGGCAGACGTTACAAGGCCTTCTACGCCCGAACCTCCAGACTCAGGAACAGTTTTATCCCAAGAGCTATAGCGGCTCTGAACCGGCCCTAATGAGTGCCCCCCCATCCCACCCCCTTTGGACAGTCTCCCTCAGATGGTCACGTCAATCAATTCAGCTTGTTTATTTATGTATTGTATTTATTTACCTTTCTTGTACATCAGTGGAGCTGCACACTAAATCTCGTTGCACTGACGTGCAATGACAATAAAAGATATATTATTATTATTATTATTATTATTATCTACACTGGTGTGTTGGTGGTGATTCAGATCATAGAGGGGGGAGATAAAGTGGGGAGAGCTAGAAGGGGGGAAGAGGTAGGGAGAGAGAGGGAGAGAGGGCAGAGAAGGAGGAGAGAGAAAGAGGGGGAGAGAGAGGGTGGGAAGGAAGGAGGGAGAGAGAGGGATTATCAAATATTAGCTTACTTTCGTGTAAATTGACTATGAAGTGGAGGGGCGAGAGGGCATCAAATACTAATTTAATTCATTGTTGTAAATGTATTATAATGAGTGGGGAGAGAGGGGCGGTAGAGGGGAAGAGAGAGGGGGGTGAGAGAAAAGCGGGAGAGAGACAAGGGTATTGAGGGGGTGAGAGGGGGAGAGGCGTAGAGGGGGGAGAGAGGCCGAGAAAGAGAGGAGGGATAGGGAGGGTGGAGAGGGGGTGATAGAGGGGAGACAGGGAGGAGTGAGTGTGGGGTCTTTCAGAGTGTTTTTCAAAGCGCATCGATAAGGCTTGTTAGATTGACACGCCATGTTGTGTCTGTTCCTCTCTGAGTAAAGTCAGACATAGCGTACAAGTATCGCACAATAGACCACTAACCCCCCCCCCCCCCTACACACAAGACGGCGGGTGTAATGAACGAGGTGACACCGGCAGATACGGCAGGTTGAGAGTAATATTGGCCAAACACGGGCAGGTGGGACTGGGATAGAGGGGTCATATTGCATTGGAGAGGACGAGTTGGGCCGGAGATGTTATCGTGCTCCGTGGCCCCATGACACTCAGACACTATGGTACGGGACAGGGGACCACGGGGAAGGGCACACCAGACGGTCAAGTCACTGGTGGGAGAATGGACAACAATTCTGGGGTTGGGTATACCAGACGGATCACGTTCAAGAGGCAGATCTGAACCGCGGAGGGAGATGGGACCAGTGGTCCCAGTGTGGATTTTACCGCCACTGCGATGGGCTCAGGGCGCGGGTTTATTAATGAGCCGAAACACTAATGTGAGCGGATATTTCACCGCGCTCTTCACCTGCTTCCTGAACCTGGGCTGGGTCGCCGCATAAATAAACGTGTTCGTGCAGCAGCTGACATTCCTCAGCAAATACCCGACGTAGGCACAGATCCATACAGAATCATTCATATCATTTCCTATACCTGTGATCTGATAATAGACGAAGAATACAACCACCGTCAGCCACAGGAGGATGAAGCTGCCGGAGATGGTGAAGAGTAAAACCACAGACCTCCTTCTACTCTACATCTCCGCGTCACTGCGCTTCTTCCCCTTGCTCTCACCGCTCAGCCCCTTACGGACCCGACTGGCCACTAAAATGTGCCGGACTGTCAGAGCGTTGAGCAGCAGGATTACAGCGAAACGGCGGAGCGGAGTTAAAACCATGTCGAGCCAGTCATATGCCACCCTCCCGCGATCAGTGTAAGAACTGGCCACCATGTCACAGAGCCACTGGAAATTGTCGATGACTGTCCGGGGTTTCTGTGTGAAGTAGCGGGGAACGTTTTTAAGACAGAACAGAACGCCGGCTGTTGCGAGAACCGCAGCCGCAGTTTTCCCGCTGCAGTATTTAGTTTTCAGATTCTGGTAACAAATAGCGACAAACCGCTCAAAGTTGAAAGTGACGGTAAACCGCACAGAACAGTCTGTAGCAGCAAATGCCAGTACATCGATAACGCTGCACACAGGGGTGATGGACAGGAAACTCCATTTAAAGTAATGATATATGATCTGATACAAAATGACGTCGGTGATCAGGCCCAGTAGATCGGCCGCTGCGAAAGCCACCAGTAGCGAGTGGTGCAGGTGGAGAGGCCGCATTTCCCCCGGGACAGGATCACAATTGCCACTCAATTCACTGCGGAAAGAGAAGGGAACGGGCACTGGGCATTTACTGAACACATTCTCCGGGGCTGAACACCGGCTCGACTTTCAGCTAAAGATCAGGAGTGTTGAGTCGGTGCGCGGCTGCAAGTTTAACAATGTCAGACCCGGTCCGTCTGTGCCCGACCTGCCTGCTTCAGGGGAGAAGAGATAAGGCGACGGGCGGGGAGGTAACGAGCAGCCACCCGCTCCAATAGAGGCAATGGTCCTTTCTATATTTAACCCTGCTCACTGTCTCTGATGGGACCGGTTTCACAGACTTAACCGTGACCGGTCGCGTTTTACCAGGGCTCTGGGAACTCGGCATCTGATAGGGACGAGGAGGCTTTCAGAGGGAAGGCAAGGACAACTTAGAATCCGGCAGCAGAGTGGCTTCGTTAATGGATTCATTCCATAGTGAGTTCAGTTCAGTAACAACACACGTCGGTAGATCTGCGGCCGCTGGTCCAAGAAATGGATCCAAGTATTGACCAGCAAGCGGTGGAATCCGAATGTGACAGTCTCCACAGTGAGACGTGTCCACGCGAGCGGGTGTTCACTCTGATCAATAACTCAGACACAGTGAACTTCACAATGTAAACCCTTCCCAGTCACGCCGGCCTGGAGAGCTGCGTGTCCCGAGCACTGGGACAACTGTGGTCCCACTGAAGGCACGAACAACATTCTAGTCGGTCCCGGCAGGTTAGTTGCAGCTGGGTTAGTTGCAGCTCTCTGAAATTCAGAAAAATCACATCGTTAGTACAATTTTAAAAAATCACTCAGAGGATTGATACGCTTCACATATTCTTCTACAACGGAGAATAGTACAACGGATAATTCTTGTACGACGGGGGGAGAGGGGCTTTGTGGGGGAACACAGATATTTAATTTTGTTTTCATTTCTTCACATAATCACACATTTGCCCCTAATGTACATAGAAACATAGAAAATAGGTGCAAGAGGCCATTCGGCCCTTCGTGCTTGCACCGCCATTCAATATGATCATGGCTGATCATCCAACTCAGTATCCTGTAGTGCCTTCTCTCCAAACCCTCTGATCCGTTTAGCCACAAGGGCCACATCTAACTCCCTCTTAAATATAGCCAACGAACTGGCCTCAACTACCTTCTGTGGCAGAGAATTCCAGAGATTCACCACTCTCTGTGTGAAAAACGTTTTCCTCATCTCGGTCCTAAAAGATTTCCCCCTTATCCTTAAACTGTGACCCCTTGTTCTGGACTTCCCCAACATCGGAAACAATCTTCCTTCATCTAGCCTGTCCAACCCCTTAAGAATTTTGTACGTTTCTATAAGATCCCCCCTCAATCTTCGAAATTCTAGCGAGCACAAACCGAGTCTATCCAGTCTTTCTTCATATGGAAGTCCTGACATCCCAGGAATCAGTCTGGTGAACCTTCTCTGTACTCCCTCTATGGCAATAATGTATTTCCTCAGATTAGGAGACCAAAACTGTACGCAATACTCCAGGTGTGGTCTTACCAAGACCATGTACAACTGCAGTAGAACCTCCCTGCTCCTATACTCAAATCCTTTTGCTATGAATGCTAACATACCATTCGCCTTCTTCACTGCCTGCTGCACCTGCATGCGTACTTTTAATTTCTGGTGTACCACGACAACCAGGTCTCGTTGCATCTCACCCTTTCCTAATCGGCCTCCATTCAGATAATAGTCCACGTTCCTGTTTTTGCCACCAAAGTGGATAACCTCACATGTATCCACATTACACTACATCTGCCATGCTTTTTCCCACTCACCCAGCCCATCCAAGTCACCTTGCAGCCTCCTAGCATCCTCCTCACAGCTAACACTGCCCCCCCCCCCCCCCAGCTTCGTGTTATCCGCAAACTTGGAGATGTTGCATTCAATTCCCTCGTCCAAATCATTAATATATATCGTAAATAGCTGGGGTCCGAGCACTGAGACTTGCGGTACCCCACTAGTCACTGCCTGCCATTGTGAAAAGGACCCGTTTACTCCTACTCTTTGCTTCCTGTCTGCCAGCCAGTTCTCTATCCACATCAATACTGAACCCCCAATACCGTGTGCTTTAAGTTTGTATTCTAATCTCTTATGTGGGACCTTTTCGAAAGCCTTCCGAAAGTCCAGATATAACACATCCACTGGTTCTCCCTTATCCACTCTACTAGTTACATCCTCGAAAATTCTATAAGATTCGTCAGACATGTTTTACCTTTCATAAATCCATGCTGAATTTGTCCAATGATTTCACCACTTTCCAAATGTGCTGCTGTCCCATCTTTAATAGCTGATTTTAGCAGTTTCCCCACTACCGACGTTAGACTACCTGGCCTGTAATTCCCCGTTTTCTCTCTCTCTCCCTTTTTAAAAAGTGGGGTTACATTAGCTACCCTCCAATCCTCAGGAACTACTCCAGAAACTAAAGAGTTTTGAAAAATTATCACTAACGCATCCACTATTTCTGGGGCTACTTCGATAAGTACTCTGGGATGCAGCCTATCTGGCCCTGGGGATTTATCGGCCTTTAATCCATTCAATTTACCTAACACCACTTCCCGGCTAACCTGGATTTCACTCAGTTCCTCCATCTCATTTGACCCCCGGTCCCCTGCTATTTCCGGCAGATTATTTATGTCTTCCTTAGTGAAGACAGAACCAAAGTAGTTATTCAATTGGTCTGCCATGTCCTTGTTCCCCATGATCAATTCACCCGTTTCTGACTGCAAGGGACCTACATTTGTTTTAACTAATCGTTTTCTATTCACATATCTATAAACGCTTTTGCAGTGAGTTTTTTATGTTCCCTGCCAGTTTTCTTTCATAATATATGTCCCCTTTCCTAATTACGCCCTCTGTCCTCCTTTGCTGGTCTCTGAATTTCTCCCAGCCCTCTGGTAGTCTGCCTTTTCTGGCTAATTTGTACGCATCATCTTTTGTTTTGATACTATCCCTGATTTCCCTTGTTATTCACGGATGCACTACCTTCCCTGAATTATGTTTTTGCCAAACTGGGGTGAACAATTGTTGTCGGTCATCCATGCAGTCTTCCATTGCATATCCACTGTCAACCCATTAAGAATAGTAAGATTAAACGAGAACTTACCAGTTTGAAGTTTGATCCTTATTTTATGAGGAGGAACGTTGAGGGACTACGTGAAGAACCCGCTTACGACGCATGCGTGTCATTCTTCAAAGCAGCGGTGTGGAATCACAGAATCAAATACACAGGACAAGATGTTAAGAAGTCCCTTGTGCCAATAGGTGGGGAGCATTTCACGACATTCGTTGATTGTTGAGAGTGGTAGACGCTCAACATCTGTGGGGGGGGCGGGGGGGGGGGGGAGTGGATACGTATATCTTGGCCTGGGTAACCTTCAGGACAGTTGGGCACAGGACACATCATCAGTAGTGTACCCTTGCATCACTGGGTGTTTCGGCCTTTTAACACTATACACCCTCCACAAGGGCGGCCCGCTGCAGGATGATCAGCCCTCAGCGCGTGTCCCGTGTCAAACCGTCCCAAAGATTCACCCTGAAATACTTGGGGCCCAGCATGGGTCCTTTCCGCTTGAGCCAAATCCACCGGCTGCTTCTTTCAGCCGCCTCTGAGAGTGATCTTATGGTCTTCCGCAGAGCCTGACCGTGGATTCCAAGCTCCTTCAGCAGTCTGATGGTAGATGACGCAAAAATCCTCTGCATCCCACTTCAACTGGATAGACTTTGGTGTTCCAGCCACGCTGCGTTGCCTCTGCTGCAAGCTCTGCGTAACGCAGCTTCTTACGCTCATAGGCCTCCTCAACAGAGTTCTCCCATGGAACTGTGAGCTCTATGATGTAAGCAGTCTTCTGTGAAGGGGACCAGAACACCAAGTCTGGCCTGAGGTTGGTGGAAGCAATTTCAGGCGGAAAAACTAGTTGTCGGCCGATGTCCGCCAGCATCCTCCAGTCGCGGGCCCTGCATAGGTTTCCTTCTTCTGATCTGGTGGAAGGATGTTTAGATGTTTTCTGTCCTTCTCGGACAAAGGTTGTTGCCCTTAGGGGGAGGGGGTTGCTTGCTCTCGGAGGCAAGGAGTTGGTCGCACACCGCCTGTTATCAAGGGCTGATGCCAGGCTTTTTAGTACCTGATTATGCCGCCACGTGTATCTCCCTTGCGTGAGGCTGGTCTTGCAGCCTACCATGATGTGTTTGAGGGTCGCTGGAGTTGGGCAGAGGGCACAGGTTGGATCCTCGCCGTACCACTGATGGAGGTTCTTTGGTGATGGAAGCACGTCATAAGTCGCTCTGATGATGAAGCTGATCTTGCTTGCTTCCATTTCCCATAGTTCTTTCCAGCTGATCTTCCTCCGCTCCACACCTTCCCACTGCATCCATTGCCCCTGTTTGGCAAGAGAGACCGCCTTTGCACTTCTTGCGGCCTCCTCTTGTCGCCGCACCTCCTCGACCACCAATGTCCTCCGCTCTGATGTTGTGGCCTTTCGCCAAGTTGGTTTCACTTGTCGTAAGGCCAAAGCCTCCTCTTCCCTGCTGGACTTGCCCCACGATGTCTTTGTATCTCAGGGCTGATGAAGCTTGCTGTACTGCATCAGATGGCGTCCACTTCCGGCCAGTTACTAGGGGCGGTGCAACAGCACTGATGGTCTTGTCTCTAGAGTCCCTCAGTGTCATCTGAAGTCTTACTTTAGAACACTTGTATTCCTCTGTTAGACTAGTGAGAGGTAGTTCCAGGACCCCTTTGCCATATAGGCCGATGTTAGTTAGACATCGTGGGACCCCGAGCCATTTCTTCGCGTATGAAGTTATGGTTCGCTCCATCTTCTCCACAGTTGTTATTGGGGCTTCATAAATGGTCAGTGGCCACATTGTCCGAGGAAGGAGTCCAAACTGTAGGCACCAGAGCTTCAGTTTCCCAGGCAGTAGGGTCTGATTGATGTTCTCCAGGCCATTGACAATTTCTTGCCTTAGTTGTTCCACCTGCTCTTTATCCTTGAGACTTGCATTGTACCATCTGCCCAGGCTTTTAACTGGCTGTTCAGACACTGTTGGTATAGGGTCGTCACCGATACAGAACCTTGTGTCTCTAAGCACCCCCTTGACTATGGAGATGCTTCGAGATTTACTTGGTTTGATCTTCATTCGGGCCCACTTGATGTTCTCCTGCAGCTTTCCAAGTAGCCGCTTGGTGCATGCTGCAGTAGTGGTTAGTGTGGTCATGTCGTCCATGTATGCCCTGATGGGTGGCAGACGGAGCCCAGCCCTGGTTCGTTCACCGCCCACCACCCATTTTGAGGCCCTGATGATGACTTCCATGGCCATTGTAAAGGCCAAGGGTGAGACTGTGCAGCCTGCCATGATGCCTACTTCCAAGCGCTGCCATGTTGTACTGAAGTCAGCTGTTGTGAAGCACAGCTGCAGGTCTTGGAAATAGCTCTTGACCAGTGTGGTGATGAGCTCTGGTACATGGAAAAAGGCAAAAGATTCCCAAAGGAGTTCATGGGGAACTGAACCAAATGCATTGGCCAGATCGAGGAAGATCACATGTAGGTCTCTATTCTCCTTCTTAGCTGCTTGGATCTGGTGCCAGATCATGCTTGTATGCTCCAAGCAGCCCGAAAATCCTGGAATTCCTGCTTTCTGTACAGATGTATCAATGTACTTGTTTGTTACCAGATAGGTGGACAGCCTTTGTGATACAATGCTGAAAAAGATTTTTCCCTCGACGTTGAGGAGACATATTGGCCGGAATTGGCTGATGTCTGACGCATCCTTTTCTTTAGGTATTAGCACGCCGCCGGCCCTTCGCCACGCCTTAGGTATTGTTTGCTTCTTCCACACCACCCTCATGAGCTTCCATAGAAAGCGTAACACATCCGGTGCGTGCTTGTAGAGCTTGTATGGTACTCCATTTGGCCCCGGAGCTGATGCTGCTCTTGCTCGCCGGACAGTGTTCTCTACCTCTTTCCATCTTGGAGGGCTGGATGTCCAGGTTGAATTCAGGTGGTTGAATAGGCGGGATGTCATGTGGGATGACTAACTGCTCATGCCTTTTCGTGTCTTGGTGGGCCTTTTCCAGGTGTTCCTCCAATTCCCGTTTTGATGTTTTCAAAGTTCCACTTTTTTCCTTTGCGAAGAGGTCTTTGATGAACTTGAAAGGGTCTTTGTAGAACCGTGTTCTTGTGTGTTCTTTCTTCCTGCGAAGTTTCCTCAAGTTCTCTGCTTTTCGCAAGGTTGCCAATCGGCTCTTGATGTCCTCTTGGAGTAGCATGAGACCTTCTCTCTCTGCCTCAGTTGCTTTTTTCCATTGCTTTTTCAACTGTCTCCTCTCTCTGATTAGCCTCTCGATCTCCTGCTGCCTCCTGGACTTGATTGGTGTTGGTAATTTCTTTCCACCTCTCCCTTTACTCACCCCAAACCGTTCTTCTCCATAGCTGTAGATTGTGTTGCCCATCCTTTCAAGCTTTTCCACTGCTGTGCCCGCTTGTTGCTCCAAGATATGTATAAGGTCACTGTTGACCGTCTCCCACTCTTTCTTTTCAACAGCTTTGGGCCATTTCACTCCAGGTTTGTGCCCTTTGATCTTTCCCTCCAATGGAGGTCTTTGTCGTTGTTGCGTGGGCTCCTCCATCGGCATTTCTGTGCTTGTATCACCCTCTTCAGTGACATGGGTGCTGATGCTCTGCGAACTTTGGTTTGAGTCCTGTCGCTGTGCTTCACTCGACTGATTTGACTGGTTGCTTCGTAAGAAGTACTGGTCAATGCGAGGCCCATGTCTCTGCTCTCTCAAGCACTTTTTCCTCCCTTGGTGGATCTTCAAGCCCTTCACTGATGTAATTTTCTCCCAACCACAAATGCACACCTGAAGTTTGTGTCCCGCAGCTGTTGTGGATGTCTCATGTGCCATGCTCTTCTTGTCCGTAGTCGTTTCCGTTCCTGGGTCTGTAACCGTGTTATCAATCGGTGAGCCATCTTCCGCCCCCGCTCTCGCAGGCTCTAGGGGTATTCTCTTTAATTTACTTTTAGTAAATTTACACCAAAAAAACAAAGGAGATAGTGGTGGACTTCAGGAGGGGGAGGAGGAGGACTCAAGCAACGCCGATCACCATTAAGGGCACTGAGGTGGAGGTGGTCGCTAATCACAGGTACCTTGGGGTGCAGCTTGACAGTGAGCTGAACTGGAAGTGTCATATGGAGGCGGTGTACAGGAAGGGACAAAGCCGACTGTATTTTTTAAGGAGGCTGAGGTCTTTTAATATCTGCCAACCCCTACTGTGCAGTGTCTACCATTCAGTGGTGGCCAGTGCTCTGTTTTTTTGCTGTGGCCTGTTGGGGAGATGGCGCCCGTATAGCGGATAAAAACAGACTGGACAAACTAATCAGGAAGACCGGCTCAGTGGTCGGGGCTGAGCAACGAACGGTCCAGCAGGTGGCAGAGGCCAGAACTCTAAATAAACTAGGTTCTATAATGACAAACCCCACTCACCCACTACATGCCCTGAAGGTGATCAAGAGCAGCATCTTCAGTCAGAGGCTGATTGCACCAATGTGCAAAACGGAGAGATACAGGAAGTCCTGTTTACCAGCTGCTATAAGACTTTATAATGAGCATAAATAACTGCACTTTTTTTTAAATTAATTGTATTTTAACTTGTATTTTAACGTATTTTAACTTGTTATGTATGAAAGCGTGGTGTTATGTTTGTCTTGAAGCTGTCGTGGCACTGTAATTTCCTGAAAAGGATTATTAAAGGAATAATCTAATAATCTAATCTGTAGCATTTAGCGGGTGTCTCCAACTAACTGAAACAGCGTTGGGGACTGCTATCATGGGTAGCTAGCCCATGACGGCCCCAGTGGGGTCTGTTCCCTCCTGTCAGCTGTCTCTCCAAGCTGTCACGTGGACTTTCCCATGTTGTCAGCTGTCCTTTCACAGCAGTCACTGGACGAGTCCAGATTATCAGAATCAAATACACAGGACAAGATGTTAAGAAGTCCCTTGTGCCAATAGGTGGGGAGCATTTCACGACATTCGTTGATTGTTGAGAGTGGTAGACGCTCAACATCTGTGGGGGGGGGGGGGGGGGGGCGGGGGGGGGGGGGAGTGGATACGTATATCTTGGCCTGGGTAACCTTTAGGACAGTTGGGCACAGGACACATCATCAGTAGTGTACCCTTGCATCACTGGGTGTTTCGGCCTTTTATCACTATACACCCTCCACAAGGGCGGCCCGCTGCAGGATGATCAGCACTCAGCGCGTGTCCCGTGTCAAACCGTCCCAAAGATTCACCCTGAAATACTTGGGCCCAGCATGGGTCTTTCCGCTTGAGCCAAATCCACCGGCTGCTTCTTTCAGCCGCCTCTGAGAGTGATCTTATGGTCTTCCGCAGAGCCTGACCGTGGATTCCAAGCTCCTTCAGCAGTCTGATGGTAGATGACGCAACAAATCCTCTGCATCCCACTTCAACTGGATAGACTTTGGTGTTCCAGCCACGCTGCGTTGCCTCTGCTGCAAGCTCTGCGTAACGCAGCTTCTTACGCTCATAGGCCTCCTCAACAGAGTTCTCCCATGGAACTGTGAGCTCTATGATGTAAGCAGTCTTCTGTGAAGGGGACCAGAACACCAAGTCTGGCCTGAGGTTGGTGGAAGCAATTTCAGGTGGAAAAACTAGTTGTCGGCCGATGTCCGCCAGCATCCTCCAGTCGCGGGCCCTGCATAGGTTTCCTTCTTCTGATCTGGTGGAAGGATGTTTAGATGTTTTCTGTCCTTCTCGGACAAAGGTTGTTGCCCTTAGGGGGAGGGGGTTGCTTGCTCTCGGAGGCAAGGAGTTGGTCGCACACCGCCTGTTCTCAAGGGCTGATGCCAGGCTTTTTAGTACCTGATTATGCCGCCACGTGTATCTCCCTTGCGTGAGGCTGGTCTTGCAGCCTACCATGATGTGTTTGAGGGTCGCTGGAGTGGGCAGAGGGCACAGGTTGGGTCCTCGCCGTACCACTGATGGAGGTTCTTTGGTGATGGAAGCACGTCATAAGTCGCTCTGATGATGAAGCTGATCTTGCTTGCTTCCATTTCCCATAGTTCTTTCCAGCTGATCTTCCTCCGCTCCACACCTTCCCACTGCATCCATTGCCCCTGTTTGGCAAGAGAGACCGCCTTTGCACTTCTTGCGGCCTCCTCTTGTCGCCGCACCTCCTCGACCACCAATGTCCTCCGCTCTGATGTTGTGGCCTTTCGCCAAGTTGGTTTACTTGTCGTAAGGCCAAAGCCTCCTCTTCCCTGCTGGACTTGCCCCACGATGTCTTTGTATCTCAGGGCTGATGAAGCTTGCTGTACTGCATCAGATGGCGTCCACTTCCGGCCAGTTACTAGCGGCGGCGCAACAGCACTGATGGTCTTGTCTCTAGAGTCCCTCAGTGTCATCTGAAGTCTTACTTTAGAACACTTGTATTCCTCTGTTAGACTAGTGAGAGGTAGTTCCAGGACCCCTTTGCCATATAGGCCGATGTTAGTTAGACATCGTGGGACCCCGAGCCATTTCTTCGCGTATGAAGTTATGGTTCGCTCCATCTTCTCCACAGTTGTTATTGGGGCTTCATAAATGGTCAGTGGCCACATTGTCCGAGGAAGGAGTCCAAACTGTAGGCACCAGAGCTTCAGTTTCCCAGGCAGTAGGGTCTGATTGATGTTCTCCAGGCCATTGACAATTTATTGCCTTAGTTGTTCCACCTGCTCTTTATCCTTGAGACTTGCATTGTACCATCTGCCCAGGCTTTTAACTGGCTGTTCAGACACTGTTGGTATAGGGTCGTCACCGATACAGAACCTGTGTCTCTAAGCACCCCATTGACTATGGAGATGCTTCGAGATTTACTTGGTTTGATCTTCATTCGGGCCCACTTGATGTTCTCCTGCAGCTTTCCAAGTAGCCGCTTGGTGCATGCTGCAGTAGTGGTTAGTGTGGTCATGTCGTCCATGTATGCCCTGATGGGTGGCAGACGGAGCCCAGCCCTGGTTCGTTCACCACCCACCACCCATTTTGAGGCCCTGATGATGACTTCCATGGCCATTGTAAAGGCCAAGGGTGAGACTGTGCAGCCTGCCATGATGCCTACTTCCAAGCGCTGCCATGTTGTACTGAAGTCAGCTGTTGTGAAGCCACAGCTGCAGGTCTTGGAAATAGCTCTTGACCAGTGTGGTGATGAGCTCTGGTACATGGAAAAAGGCAAAAGATTCCCAAAGGAGGTTCATGGGGAACTGAACCAAATGCATTGGCCAGATCGAGGAAGATCACATGTAGGTCTCTCTTCTCCTTCTTAGCTGCTTGGATCTGGTGCCAGATCATGCTTGTATGCTCCAAGCAGCCCGAAAATCCTGGAATTCCTGCTTTCTGTACAGATGTATCAATGTACTTGTTTGTTACCAGATAGGTGGACAGCCTTTGTGATACAATGCTGAAAAAGATTTTTCCCTCGACGTTGAGGAGACATATTGGCCGGAATTGGCTGACGTCTGACGCATCCTTTTCTTTAGGTATTAGCACGCCGCCGGCCCTTCGCAACGCCTTAGGTATTGTTTGCTTCTTCCACACCACCCTCATGAGCTTCCATAGAAAGCGTAACACATCCGGTGCGTTCTTGTAGAGCTTGTATGGTACTCCATTTGGCCCCGGAGCTGATGCTGCTCTTGCTCGCCGGACAGTGTTCTCTACCTCTTTCCATCTTGGAGGGTGGTGTCCAGGTTGAATTCAGGTGGTTGAATAGGCGGGATGTCATGTGGGATGACTAACTGCTCATGCCTTTTCGTGTCTTGGTGGGCCTTTTCCAGGTGTTCCTCCAATTCCCGTTTTGATGTTTTCAAAGTTCCACTTTTTTCCTTTGCGAAGAGGTCTTTGATGAACTTGAAAGGGTCTTTGTAGAACCGTGTTCTTGTGTGTTCTTTCTTCCTGCGAAGTTTCCTCAAGTTCTCTGCTTTTCGCAAGGTTGCCAATCGGCTCTTGATGTCCTCTTGGAGTAGCATGAGACCTTCTCTCTCTGCCTCAGTTGCTTTTTTCCATTGCTTTTTCAACTGTCTCCTCTCTCTGATTAGCCTCTCGATCTCCTGCTGCCTCCTGGACTTGATTGGTGTTGGTAATTTCTTTCCACCTCTCCCTTTACTCACCCCAAACCGTTCTTCTCCATAGCTGTAGATTGTGTTGCCCATCCTTTAATAGATAACTATAATGACTAAACATAGTAAGATTAGACAACAGATACCAGTTCAGACTATGATCAAGGGTGGGAGCGGAGGGCACGTAGTCCCTCAACGTTCCTCCTCATAAAATAAGGATCAAACTTCAAACTGGTAAGTTCTCGTTTAATCTTACTATTTTACTTCGGAGGCACGTGAGTGACTACGTGAAGATTTTAAAGCTCTGTGATTTCATGCCGTGGAACGAGTCCATGCATCACATCTGCCTTGATTTTGGGGAGAGTAGAGTTAACAACATTAGACATCAATACGATATTGAAATCCAACAGTAAAATTATGAACACCAATTATTGCCCCTATTTATGGGTCTATTATATTACAGAACTTAAATTTCTTTCTGTAAATGTTTCAGGTTCAATGACTGGTTTGTTATAAAGTCGTTGGAAAATTCCTCAGTTGGCCATCCTGCTGTCTTGAGGATTTGGTCCATTGGTACGTCCAACTTCATAGCTGCTAATGTAGCTGCAGCCCTGGTGGAGTGAGATTTGAAATGCTAGTTCCCACTACAGCCTATTTAGGACTTGTTTTAGCCATCCAGAGATGGTCTGGACTGTCACTGTTTTAAATGGCTGTTAGTAGCTGATTAAAGTGACATTCCTCCCCTCTGATGATCTTAGTATACTTCAAGTATGAAAGTAAGTGTGTTATAATACAGAGACGACCGTCTGTAGGGTAGACCCTGAATTCTGTTTTTTAGGCCTGCTGACCCCTGTCTGTTCTGTATGACTATTACACTGATGTAAACCATAAATTCCAGATGAATTAATCATGTTGTCCAACCTTGTTTTCTGTGGTGACTGGACCCTTGTGGCGTGACCAGGACCATCAGCATGACTGTTTTCATAGTCAGTTCCCGTAGGAACAGAGCTGTATCTGGAGACCAGTTTCTTAACATGGTAAGTTCAATGCTCACATCCCATATTTGGGAGTTCCTGGTTCTTGGGGGCTAATTTTAAAAATGCCCCTCATGAGTTTGTTTACCAGGGTTTGTCCCAACAGAATGCCGCTCTGTACCTTCATTCCAGGATCTGCAGTTCCCTTTTGAACACCTTCAATAGGTATATTGACAGAGCACCTCTGGCGCAGTTGATGGCACTATGACTGAGACTCTCATCGTAATGGAGGCTTGCCAGGAATTCCAGAACAGACGGGATGTTCATAGATCTGTGGGTGATGATTGTTGTTGTGACAGTACTTCCCATTACTAGATGATACCAAGTACTGATGTTTAGGTGGACTGTCTGTGACCCGCTGAAATAATTCCGCATTCGGTCCGTCAGTCCCAGGTGTAGAAGAGGTGCTTCCAACTCTAAATAAATAGGTTAATATATAATAGTGACGGGTAACTCCCCTTGTTGCGGGAAGACCCAGTAAGTTAGGTCTATGATGGATGGTGATGTATGGTTCTGACCCATGTTGATATCACCAGTACCTCTGGTTGCGTAGGGCAAACAGGTATTATCAAAATTCGAGACGTGAAGTCTATAGTTTCTTCCTAAATAACCGACTGATGAGGCAAAAGGGAGGGATGCAAAAATGATCCCCCAATCAGCGAAGATACATCTGAACCACTGCCCCAGGTTCTGGCTCCCAAGAACATAATTTGATAACTGGTAAGAGCATGGATGTGAATAGGTCGTTATCTGGTGTTCCATACCAGCTGTTCCAGCAAAACATATTTTATCCAACATCCATACAGAGTTTTTAGACTTAGCGTGACCCGTTGTCTGCCACTAAATTCAGTTTTCCTGGTAGTTGGAAGCTGATATCCAATCTCTATCTGGATACGCTATTAATCCAGATTAATAGAGACAGTGACTCTAAGACTGCATGCATCACAGAGTGGAGGTACCCGGTGAACTCACCGCGGCGGATGCCAGCCCGTGTCCATTGTGTGCTGCTAGTATTACATGTATGGCTGCAGGCAACAACATCTCGTTCAGACCGAAAGGTCTGATTGACAAGAAGGATTCAATTCAATTCAATTCACAAATATTGTTGGCCAGATAGTCACATGGTGTCGATATGTTTCTACCCATATGGTTGACATATGCTACCCCGGTGGTGTTGTCAATTTGTAGATTAACATACTGGTGATATAACCCAAAACAATTTGACTTAAAGCCATGACTAGCTCTCACTTCCCCAGGTATATATGCCCAACATTAGTAGTGATGCCTCCTGAGCATTCCATCTCCCCCACAGCTGGAGATGGAATTAGTAGCATCCCAATCCAAGGCCCATCAGTATGTGGTTCCATAGACGGATAACTGTGTTTGGTTGTTTCATAAGTCGGTCAGAATGACCCCCACATAATTTCTTGAGTGACGCGTGTAGCGCTCTGTACTATGATTATGTAAAGGTCCGATATCATGTGGCTGTCACACAGCCCCTAATGCCAATTATTTCTACTACCAGTCTGATGGCTGGTTTAGTTCCCTGGAAGCCTCCATAAAGCCTGTACCCTTTCCTACGGCAAAGTTACTGCCATGTGAAGTGTGTTAACGGTGGATCGCAGACGATCTGTTGTGTTAAATACATCTGTGGGCACCTTCAATGAGTCCTATATAGCAAGCGTATTTTAATACCATGCTTGCCATGTAGTACCCTAGGATCAATCCCTTAGTTGCACCAAAGGTTCCCATTTGTAATGAATATAAAGTACGAAGTATTCAAATTAGTCAATCTAAGATGAAGTGGCAACCACCTCTAAATTATGAGAAGGATATTTAGGACACGAATCCCTGTGATTCGTGTGGATGTCCTCCATAAGTCCTATAATATATGGGCACTGTAGTTCAGTATGCGCTTTAGTTGTTTCTTTGCCTGTAAGCATGAACATTCAGTTCGGTACATGCTGAACTGGAGGGTAATGGAATGAAGAATTCTAAGGTATACCCCTGTACTTCTGAATTTTAAGTGTCGGTAGAATAATTATATGCATACAGATAGATCTGTTATCCACTACCAACCTCCCTGGTTCCTATTAGTAGGTTAGTTACTATTTCGGCATCCTCCGTGGTCGTTGAGGTGCTGGTGTCTGATGAGGGTAGCACATTTCTCAGGAAGTAGTTTTTAAGACGTTCCTTAATGTGTCCCAGAGTTCCCTCGATGTGAAGATCTTTCCCTGTTAAGATAAGATGCCTCCAAATTTTAATATTGGAGGTTGGGAGGTTCCAGGTTTTCATCTGTTAGGACTTAGAACATTCTTTCGTTTCAATTCCCTGCCCTACCATGTTTAGGTTGATACTGGGAACATTCAGGTTTTGCAGTTCCCTGATGGTAAGTGTTTTCCCATAGGGTTTCCGCACCCTAAGTGTACTAGGGGTATGTTCTGCTCCCCTGTTCAAGTGGAGCCCAAACTTGACCCCCTATACTACCCTCTGATGAGGGAGAACACTGTGCAGCCCTACAAGAGGTACTGCTGTAGGACTTACTAGCTTCCCCTCTGTGACTAGTCTCCGTCTCATGGAGCTGCCACTTACATGCTCCAACAGCCGCTCCAGCTGGTCCCGATGCTCTCGGGCACCCTACCGGCTCCAATGCACATGATCACTGGCCATCGCGGCTGCTCCTGAAGCCGTTACTCCGGAGGCTGCTCCTGCTGCAGTTCCTGCAGCCACTCCATCCGGCTCCAATGCTCACGGGCAATGGCCGTCACGGCTGCACCTGAAGCTGCTCGTGTTCCAGCTCCTGCAGCCAGCCCAGGATTGAATCTCGGTGTTCCCCTCTGATGAGTGAGAAACTCTGTGCCGCCCCACAAGGAGTACTGCTGTGGGGCTTATTAGTTGCCCACTGTGGCTTTGCCACTTTGGAGTATTTCCAGTCTGCAGCCCCACAAGGGGTACTGCTCCTGCAGCCGGTCCAACCGGCTCCAATGCTCTCGGGCACTGGCCGCTCCCGGCTGCTCTTTTCCTGCACTAGGGGTACTGCTCCTGCAGCCGGTCCAACCGGCTCCAATGCTCACGGGCACCGGCCGCTCACGGCTGCTTGTCATGCTGCAGCCGCTCCAACCGACCCCGGTGCTCACGGGCACTGGTCGCTCGCGGCTGCTTAATTTCTCCTGCAGCCGGTCCAACCGGCTCCAATGCTCTCGGGCACTGGCCGCTCCCGGCTGCTATTTATCCTGCATGCTGCAGCCGCTACAACAGACCTCGGTGCTCACGGGCACCGGCCGTCACGGCTGCTGGTCATGCTGCAGCCGCTCCAACCGACCCCGGTGCTCACGGGCACTGGTCGCTCGCGGCTGCTTGCCATCTCCTCCAGCCGCTCAAACCGACCCCCATGCACACGGGCACTGGTCGCTCGCGGCTGCTCCTCTCCCGACCGGCCGGGGCCGGCGCGGGAGCAAAGTCGGGAGCGAAATCGGGCACAGCTGTTCCCATTACGGGAGATCAGCTTGCCGTTTGCTGCTGCTGCTGCCGGCTGCCCGCAATTTTGCAGGTTCTCCCCCGCCAGCATTCTCGCTCCTTCCAGCGCCTCGGACACATGTATAGGTCCGTGGGGCTGTAGTCCGAGTCGTCGGAAATGACTGCTCCAGACATGCTCTTTTCCTGCATGCTGCAGCCGCTACAACCGACCTCGGTGCTCACGGGCACCGGCCGCTCACGGCTGCTTGTCATGCTGCAGCCGCTCCAACCGACCCCGGTGCTCACGGGCACTGGTCGCTCGCGGCTGCTTAATTTCTCCTGCAGCCGGTCCAACCGGATCCACCGCTGTCGGCGTGCTCCTGGAGCTGAAGTCGGCTCCGGCTCCCGTTTTAAGGGAGATAGCAGTGCCCCGGCCGTTGCTGGCTGCCTGCAGTTCTGCAGACTCTCCCCAGCCAGTTCTCATCAGCCTTCTGTAGAAAGAAAAAAGGTAAGTAAACGAAACGACGTTCCCTCACCTTATTGTTGCAGGTTCAACCCCTGCCGTTTGGGAGGAACGTCCTTCCTCCAGCAATGACGAGTTCGAATGCGTGTAGCGTAATGACACGCATGCGTCGTAAGCGGGTTCTTCACGTAGTCACTCACGTGACTCCGAAGTAAAATCAATTGCCAGTCTAGCTTGGCCAATTCACGTCTCATACCGTCGAAGTTACCTTTCTTTATGTTCAGGACCCTTGTTTCTGAATTAACTATGTCACTCTCCATCCTAATGAAGAACTCAACCATATTATGGTCACTCTTGCTCAAGGGGCACGCACAACAGGACTGCTAACTAAGCCTTCCTCATTACTCAATACCCAATCTAGAATAGCCTGCTCTCTCGTTGGTTCCTTTACATGTTGGTTTAGAAACCTTTCCCGCATACATTCCAAGAAATCTTCTTCTTCAGCACCCTTGCCAATTTCATTCACCCAATCTATATGTAGATTGAAGTCACCCATTATAACTGTTTTACCTTTGTTGCACGCATTTCTAATTTCCTGTTTGATGCCATCCCCAACTCCACTACTACTGTTAGGTGGCCTGAACACAACTCCCACTAGAGTTTTCTGCCCCTTAGTGTTTCGCAGCTCTACCCATATCGATTCCACATCCTCCAAGCTAATGTCCTTCCTTTCTATTGCGTTAATCTGCTCTCTAACCAGCAACGCTACCCCACCTCCTTTCCCTTTCTGTCTATCCCTCCTGAATATTGAATATCCCTGGATGTTCAGCTCCCAGCCTTGGCCACCCTAGAGCCATGTCTCCGTGATCCCAACTATATCATAGTCATTAATTGTCAGGTCTCGCGTTTGATCTAGTTTCTGTTTCTTATTGCTTTTTAGTATTAGAGTTTGCATTCTTGTTTTATTTTGGTGTCTCACGTCTCCTCTTGTTTCAGGTCCCATTTCCTGTCAGGTCGTTTACCCTCATGTGATTGTTGGCCACGCCCTGATGTGTTTCACCTGTGTCTCGTTATCCCCTGCTAGTCTGTTGGCCACGCCCTGATGTGTTTCACCTGTGTCTCGTTATCCCCTGCTAGTCTGTATTTAAGCCTTTTGTGTTTTAGTTCCCATTGCCAGTTCGTTGTGTATGCTACTTGGTATCACCTCGTTCCAGCTCTCGAAATCTTGTGACCTTGTGATCTCGACTTTTGCCTGTATTTTCGACCACTGGTTCTTGCCTGCTCCTATATGGTACTGTTGCCTCTGTTTTGCCTACCTGTGTACTGACTTGGACCGATTAAACGCCGAAGACTGATCTGCCCTGTGTCTGAGCCTGCATTTGTGTCCTCCTCCTCGTTCAGTTCTGACATTAATAGCTATCTGCACATTCAACTCATCCACATTATTACGAATTCTCCTTGCATTGAGACACAAAGCCTTCAAGCTCGTTTTACAACGCTCTTACCCCTTATACTATTATGTTGAAATGTGATCCTTTTTTGATTTTTGCCCTGGATGTGTCTGCCTGCCACATTTCACCTTGCTACCTATTGCTTCTACCCTCATTTTACACCCCTCTGTCTCTACGCTCACACATTTAAGAAACCCTTTCCCTTTAACTCCATCCTCAACTATACCATTCGACACCCCACCCCCCTTTTTCAGTTTAAAACCAACCGTGTAGCAGTGGCAAACCTGCCTGCCAGAATGCTGGTCACCCTCCTGTTAAGATGCAATCCGTCCCTTTTGTACAGTTCCCCCTTACCCCAAAACAGATCCCAGTGATCTAAGAATCTAAATCCCTGGTACATCTAAATTACCTTCGGATTTATCTGAATGCCACCAGTGATTGCCAACTTCTTCACTCCACTTGTCCCGGCAGTCATTTATGGTCTTCTTCTCTTCTACAGCGAATGATGTGTGTTTGTCCCAAACATTATGGAGGGCACTCTATGTGGATAAATGTGAGGTTATCCAGTTTGGAGGCAATAACAGGGAGGCAGATAATTATCTGAATTATGTCAGATTAGAAGGGGGGGGGGGCGCAATGGGACTTGGGTTTGCTTGTACATCAGTCACTGAAAGTAAGCATGCAAGTACAACAGGCAATTAAGAAAGCCAATGGTGGGTCTAATGTTGGCCTTCATTGCGAGAACATTTTTAAGTTTAGGAGCAAGTAGGTCCTATTGCAGTTATACAGGGCCCTGGTGAGACCAGGGGTATTGTTTGCAATTTTGGCGTAGGTTCACCGGGTTAATTCCCAGGATGACAGGGCGCCACCCCGATGTATGATGAAAGAATAGGTCGACTGGGCTTGTATTTACTGGAATTTAGATAGAGAGGGGATCTTATAGAAACATCTAAAATTCTTAGAGGAGTGGTCAGGTAGATGCAGGAAATGATTCGTAATTTTGGGGGAGTCCAGAACCAGGGGTCACAGTTTAAGAATAAGGGGTATGCCGTTTAGGGCTGATATGAGCGAAAAAAATTCACAGAGTTGTGAATCTGTGGAATTCTCTGCCACAGAAGGCAGCGGAGTACAATTCACTGGTTGTTTTCAAGAGAGAGTTAAATTTAGCATCTCGGGGCTAAGGGAGTCAAGGGATGTGGGGAAAAATCAGGAATGGGGTACTGATTTTGGATGATCAGTCATAATGGCTCGAAGGGCCGAATGGCCTATTCCTGCATTCGATAATTTCTGCAGGTATTACTCGCCTCTGTTCTACTCTGTGACCAACCTTAAATGGGTCGATCC
>NW_022630106.1:203562-245909 GCF_010909765.2 Amblyraja radiata
GATAGAGAGGGAGGTGTGAGTGTGGGGTCTTTCAGAGTGTTTCTCAAAGTGCATCGATAAGGCTTGTTTGATTGACACGCCATTTTGTGTCTGTTCCTCTCTGAGTAAAGTCAGACATATCGTACAAGTATCGCACAATAGGCCACCAACCCCTACACACAAGATGGTGGATGTAATGAACGAGGTGAGAGCGGCATCTACTATTGCAACGTTTAAGAAACATTTAGACCAGTAAATGGATAGGGCAGGTTGAGAGGGATATGGGCCAACCACGAGCAGGTGGGACTGGGATTGAAGGGTCATATTGCATTGTAGAGGACGAGTTGGGCCGGAGATTTTACTCCGTGGCCCCATGAGTCTCAGACACTATGGTATGGGACAGGGGACCCGGGGGAAGGGCACACCAGACGGTCCAGTCACTGGTGGGAGAATGGACAAAAATTCTGTGGATGGGTATACCAGACAGAACTCGTTCAAGAGGCAGATCTGAACCGCGGATGGAGATGGCACCAGTGGTCCCAGTGTGTATTTTACCGCCACTGGGATGGGCTCAGGGCACGGATTTATTAATGAGCCGAAGCAATGAGGTGAGCGGATATTTCACCGCGCTCTTCACCTGCTCCCTGAACTTGGACTGGATCGCCGCGTAAATAAATGTGTTCGTGCAGCAGCTGAGATTCCTCAGCAACATCCCGACGTAGGCAAAGATCCATTCAGAATCATTCATATCATTTCCAATTCCTGTGGTCTGATAAGAGACGAAGAATACAACATACGTCATCCACAGGAGGATGAAGCTGCCGGAGATGGTGAAGAGCAAAACCACAGACCTCCTCCTGCTCTCCATCTCCGGGTCACTGCGGTTCACCCCCTTGCTCTCACCCCTCAGTCCCTTACGGACCCGACTGGCCATTAAAATGTGCCGGACTGTCAGAGCGTTGAGCAGCAGGATTACAGCGAAAGGGAGGAACGGAGTTAAAACCGTGTCGAGCCAGTCAAATGCCACCCACCCGGGGTCAGTGTAATAACTGGCCACCGTGCCGCAGAACCACCGGATATTGTCGATGATTGTCCGGGGTTCATGTGTGAAGTAGCGGGGAACGTTTTTCAGACAGAGCAGAACGTCGGCTGTTGCAAGAACCGCAGCCGCAGTTTTCCCGCTGCAATATTTAGTTTTCAGCTTCTGGCAACAAATGGCGACAAACCGATCAAAGGTGAAAGTGACGGTGAACCAGACAGAACAGTCTGTCGCTGCAAACGACAGTACTTCGATAACACTGCACACAGGGTAGATGGACAGGAAACTCCAATTAAAGTAATGATATTTGATCTGATACAAAATGACCTCGGTGACCAGGACCAATAGATCAGCCGCTGCCATGGCCACCAGGTAGCGAGTGGTGCAGGTGGATAGGTCGCACTTTCCCCGGGATAGGATCACAATCGCCACTAAATTCACTGTGGAAAGAGAAGGGAACGGACACTGGGCATTTAGTGAACACGTTCTCCGGGGTGAACACCGGCTCGACTTTCAGCTAAAGATCAGGGGTGTTGGAGTCGGTGCGCGGCTGCAAGTTTAACAATGTCAGACCCGGCTCCGACTGTGCCCGGCCTGCCTGCTTCAGGGGAGAAGAGATAAGGCGACGGGCGGGGTAAAGGGCGGGGAGGGAACCAGCAGCCACCCGCTGCAATAGGCGGAATGGACTTTCTAGAGTTAACCCTGATCACAGTCTCTGATGCGGCCGGTTTCACAGACTTAAGCGTGACCGGCCGCGTTTAATCAGGACTCTGGGAACTCGGCATCTGATGGGGACGAGGAGAGTTCCAGAGGGAAGGCAGGGACAACTTAGAATCCGGCAGCAGAGTTCAGTTCAGTAACAACACACACACGTCGGTAGATCCACGGCCATTGGTCCAGGAGATCGATCCAATTATTGATTAACAGGCGGTGGAATCCGACTGTGACGGACTCCACAATGAGACGTGTCCACAGGAGCGTGTGTTCACTCTGATGAATAACTCAGACACAGGGAACTTCACAATGTAAACCCCTCCGAGTCACACCGTCCCGGAGAGCTGCCTGTCCCGAGCACTGGGAAAACTCAGGCAAGGTCAATAGACAAAAGACTAAATACAATAGTTGCAAGAGTAGGCCATTGGGGCCTTCGAGCCAGCACCGCCATTCAATGTGATCATAGCTAATTGTCTACGATCAGTACCCCGTTCCTGCCTTCTCCCCATATCCCTGACTCCGCTATATTTAAGAGCCCTATCTAGCTCTCGCTTGAAAGTATCCAGAGAACTCGCCTCCACCGCCTACAGGCAGATAATTCCACAGACTCACAACCTTCTGTGTGAAAAAGTTTCCTCATCTCAGTTCTAAATGCCTTACGCCTTATTTTGAAACTGTCGCTCCTGGTTCTGGACTCCCCCAACATCGGGAACATGTTTCCTGCCTCTAGCGTGGCCAAACCCTTAATAATCTTAGATACTTCAATAAGAACCTCTCATCCTTCTAAATTCCAGAGTATTCAATCCCAACGGCTTCATTCCGTCGGGATATGACAGTCCCGCCATCCCGGGATTTAACCCGGTGAACCTATGCTGCAGTCACTCAATAGCAAGAATGTCCTTCCTCAAATTAGTAAGCAAAACTGCACACAATACTCCAGGTGTGGTCTCACTAGGGCTCTGTACAACTGCAGGAGGACCTATTTGCTCCTATACTCAACTCCCCTTGATATGAAGGCCAACATGTCATTCGCTTTCTTCACTGCCTGCTGCACCTGCATGCATACTTTCATTGGCTGATACCAAATGAATAACTTCACATTTATCCACATTAAAATGCATCTGCCATGCATCTGCCCACTCACCCAACCTGTCCAAGTCACCCTGCATTCTCGTAGCATCGGGAATGCCACTGAAGGCAGGAACAACATTATAGTGTGTCCCGGCTGCGAGAGAAAAGGGGGGTTAGATTTGACTGTCTTAAAATAAGAACAATCACAGCGTTAATTCAAAAATGTTTCACCGAATGTATTGATATACTTCACATATTATTGAACAATGATCATCAGTTGGGGAAATTGTAACATGATGAGAATCGGGTCAACATTTGTTACCGCACACAGTTATAACATTTGAATTGTTCTCCTTCCTTACCAGGGACTCCAACGACAGCAATTATGATATAAAATATTCTCTCCACGTTGTCATATTCCTTCAGATTTCCCCCCATTTTATCGGTCCAGCGACGTGTCCCCGTGAGCGAGAGGTAATCTCTCGGAATGAAATGCTGGGACAGAACATTCCCCGAGATTTTATACCATATTACGTCCCCACCGGGACAGTACAGTTTCAACAGAGCTTAAAAATAGAGGTTTTGATAATATTCGCAAACAGATGACATCAGCCAATTTAAATCCCCCTTGAGACAGGTTGTGATTTATTCAGGGAATTGATCGGTAAACTCCAAAGACTGGGAATTGCGGAGTTACTGAGGGATGGAAAATGGGAGCGGCATTGTTCCAGCAAAGGGAATATTTTTCAAAACTCTATCTGAAGCAACTTTCCACCTCATGTTGTTTATCTGATTTCCTTCAATGCATTTCACTCAGCAGGACAACCAGGGACCCTCTCAGGGCTTCTCGTGCCCAGTTTGAAGGTAGACTGAGCGACCTTTGTCCACAGTTTGAGGAATTGGTTCAACAGTTCGCCTGAGACTAAAATGCCCCATCTACTCTGCTACACCACTCAATGCGATCGCGACCCCTCTGACTGTAACCTCACCCCCACAGGCCCGGCGACCCCCGTAACATTCTCTGCATTCATCACATCAAAGGAGGCACATCCCAAAGACTCGTGACACACAGAGAAAAGAAACGTTGCCGCCTCAGTATTGTTCTAGACCTAAATAAAACGGCGAGTGATGCAGCACATCTCCCTCCTTCCTTTCTCCCTCCATCTATTCTTACTGCTGTCCCCATCTCTGAACTGTTAGAAACATAGAAACATAGAAAACAGGTGCAGGAGGAGGCCATGCGGCCCTTCGAGCCAGCAACGCCATTCATTGTGATCATGGCTGATCTTCCCCAATCAATAACCGGTGCCTGCCTTCTCCCCATATCCCTTGATTCCATTAGCGCCCAGAGCTCGATCTAACTCTCTCTTAAATCCATCCAGTGACTTGGCCTCTACTGCCCTCTGTGGCAGGAATGTCCACAAATTCACAACTTTCTGAGTGGAAAGGTTTGTTCTCACCTAAGTCCTAAATGACCTCCCCTTTATTTTAAGACTGTGGCCCCTGGTTCTGGACTCGCCAAACATTGGGATCATTTTTCCTGCATCTAGCTTGTCCAGTCCTTTTATAATTTTATATGTTTCTATTAGAACCCCCTCATCATTCTCTCTCTCTATCTCTGTCCTACCCTCTCAATATTCCCTCTATGCTCCGCCCTCTGCCATGCCCCCCCCCCCCCCTCCCTCCCCTCTCACTCTTACTGCATCTCTCCCTCCGTTTCTCTTGTATGTATCTGAAACTTCTATCTCTCCCTTTTGAAACACATTCGCACTGAACTCCCCCCCCCCTCTCTTCAGTGACATTGTGGGGTAGTACAGATGGACTGACACACTGTGGGTTTACTGATGAAGTGACACACTGTAGGATAGAAACATATAGAACAATAAAAGGACTGGACAAGCTAGATGCAGGAAAAATGCTCAGAGGGTTTAGATGCTCTCAGATGCTCTCTGAGCCTTATTTTTGAGCATTTATGCCCCAAATATATGACCAATATTTCAGAAATTAACAGGAATCTGAGGTAGCTTTTTCACACAAAGGGTGCTGGGTGTATGTAACGGGTTGCCTGAGGAGGTAGTTAAGGCTGGGACTATCCAAATGTTTAAGAGACATTCGGCCAGTACATGGGTAGGACAGGTTTAGATGGATTTATTGGCCAAACGCGTGTGAGTGGGACTAGTGTGGATGGGACATGTTGGTCGGTGTGGACAAGTTGGGCTTAAGGGCCTGTTTCCACACTGCATCATTCTATGACTAAAACGTGAAGAAGTAAAATGCAAGTAGATAAGTAGAGCAGATTTGAAAGAGGAGTGAAATGTAAAGGCAGAGTGAGGTTTATGGGTGGAAAGGAACAAAGGAAAGGAGGATTAGAGGTGGCTTGGGCAGATGGGTGAAGGGAAAATAGTCACAAAGTGCTGGATTAACTCTGCGGGCAGGCAGCATTTGCGGAGAATATGAATAGGCGACGTGTCACAGGGTGCTGGAGTAACTCAGCGGGTCAGGCAGCATCTCTGGAGAACATGGGTGGGTGACATGTTACAGCGTGCCAGAGTAACTCAGTGAGTCAGGCAGCATCTCTGGAGAAAAGGTATAGATTATATTTCGGGTCAAGATTCGTTCTTCAGTATTCTTCAGAGAGAGTTAGATCGAGCTCTGGGCGCTAATGGAATCAAGGGATATGGGGAGAAGGCAGGCAATGCTGCTTTTAAATAACGTCTAACAAACACACTCTTTACCAGAGACAAACCAGCCAGCTCTGTTGAATTATTCAACAACGCCTGCACTCTGTGTTTCTTCTGCAGTCATCTTGTCTCCAACGGGAAATGACGTCATCGGCGCCCTTACCGGTAACCGGAAATGACGTCACCGACGCAATCTTGAAGCTGACCCGAAATGACGTCATCGACGCCACCTACCCAGTATTTTATGTTTATCCGTTTGAAAACGGTTGCAACCATTTTAAAACACAAGATAAACAAATTTGCAAACTCTTTACAAAAAATGCATTTCATTTTCTATAAACATTCATTTCAAAGACAATATAGACACATTTACAAACTCTTTACACCAAATGCATTTCATTTTCTATAATTCATTTCAAAGACAATTTAGACACATTTACAAACTATTTACAACAAATGCATTTCATTTTCTATAAACATTCATCTCAAAGACAATATAGACAAATTTGCAAACTCTTCACAACAAATGCATTTCATTTTCTATAAACAATCATTTCAAAGACAATATAGACAAATTTGCAAACTCTTTACAACAAATGCATTTCATTTTCTATAACCATTCATTTCAAAGAAAATATAGACTAATTTACAAACTCTTTACAACAAAACCTAAAATGCCAAGTAACTTCAGAGCACGGTAACCAAAATTCATATCAATTGGGTGAAAAAGCACATGGAGGGGACTCACCGTGTAGTAGAGCCGCAGCCGTGATCCTTTCGCTTCGTGGGTCCGGCAGAGAATGACTGAGGCAGGACACTTCCGGGATTTATTGTCCCTCCCTCCCCCTGCCGCCAGCGGGGACAGCAGAGACAAGGGGGATTTTTGTAAAAACGGTAATATCTCTGTCATTTGTCATCGACGGGAAAAATATTCGGCACACATGCGGCGGAGTGGGGCTCTGAACGATGTGGCCAAAGATGACAGCCGTAGGTAGCGGCGTTCTCTCGGAAATCGCAGCAGAGTCGGCCAAAAGCGGTCAAGAACAGAGATTTAGTAAAATAAATTAATGATTGGGATGAGGGAATTTAATTGCAATATCTGCAAGTTTGCAGATGACACGAAACTGGGGCGCCGTGTCAGCTGTGTGTAGGATGCTAGGAGGCTGCATGGTGACTTGTATCTGCTGGGCGAGTGGGCAAATGCATGGCAGATGCAGTATAATGTGGATACATGTGAGGTTATCCACTTTGGAGGCTCGATCAGGAAAGTAGACTATTATCTGAATGGTGGCCAATTAAGAAAAAGGGAGATGCAACGAGACCTGGGTGTTATTGTACACCAGTCATTGAAAGTAGCCAAGCAGGTGCAGCGGGCAGTGAAGAAAGCGAATGGTATGTTTGTATCCATAGCAAAATAATTTGTGTATAGGAGCAGGGAGTTTCTACCACAGTTGTACAGGGTCTTGTTGCGACCACACCTGGAGTATTGCGTACAGTTCTGGTCTCCTAATCTGAGGAAATATTTTCTTGCAATAGAGGGAGTACAGAGGAGGTTCACCAGACTGATTACTGGGATGTCAGGACTTTCATATGAAGAAAGACTGGATAGACTCGGTTTGTACTCGATAGACTTTAGAAGATTCAGGGGGGATCTTAAAGAAACGTACCCATTTCTTAAGCGTTTGGACAGGCTAGATGCAGGAAGATTATTCCCGATGTTGGGAAGTCCAGAACAAGGGGTAATAGTTTAAGGATAAGGGGGAAATCTTTTAGGACCGAGAAGAGAAAAAATATTTTCACACAGAGTGGTGAATCTGTGGAATTCTCTGCCACAGAAGGTAGTTGAGGCCAGTTCATTGGCTATATTTAAGAGGGAGTTAGATGTGGCCCTTGTGGCTAAAGGGATCAGGGGGTATGGAGAGAAGGCAGGTACAGGATACTGAGTTGGATGATCAGCCATGATAATAATGATTGGCGGAGCAGGCTCGAAGGGCCGAGTGGCCTACTCCTGCACCTATTTTCTATGTTTCTATGTTTCTATCACTAAAGATAACCCCCCTTTCCCTCTCTCCTCCCGATCTCTCTCTCTCCCGTCCCTTCCCCTCTATCTCTCCCCACCACTCACGCATCCCCCTCTCTCTGGCCGGGGGGGGGCAAAGATGAAGCTGGCGCGGGCCCAGTGTTTGTGGCGTGGACCCAGCGGCGTTAGCGCGTGTCAACAGGGGTGGCGTGGGTCACCGGGGGTCAGTGGGGGTGGCGTGGACCCAGCGGGGGTGGCGTGGGCCCAGCGGGGGTGGCGTCGGCCCAGCGGGGATCGGCGGGAGTGGCGTGGACCCAGCTGGATTCGCGTGGGCCCAGCGGGGGTCAGTGGGGGTGGCGTGGACCCAGCGGAAGTGGCGTTGGCCCAGCAGCGGTGGCGTGGACCCAGCTGGGGTGGCGTGGGCCAAGCGGGGTTCAGCGGGAGTGGCGTGGACCCATCGGGAGTCGCGTGGGCCCAGCGGGGGTCAGTGGAAGTAGCGTGGACCCAGTGAGGTTGGCGTAGACCCAGTGGGAGTGGCGTGTGCCCAGCGGGGTCAGTGGGGGTGGTGTGGGCCCAGCGGGGGTGGCGTGGACCCAGCGGTGGTGGCATGGACCCAGCGGGGATGGCGTGGGCCCAGCGGGGCCCAACGGGGATAGCGTGGACCCAGCGGTGGTGGCGTGGGTCAACAGGGGTAGCGTGGGCCAGCAGGGGTCAGCGGGAGTGGCGTGGGTCCAGCCGGGGGGGGGGTGAAAGTGGCGTGGGTCAGCGGGGGTCAGTGGGGGTGGCATGGGGGGAAGATGGCTTGGGCCCTGGTGGCGGGTGGAGTTGTGTGCCCCGGGCCCCGCCGCTACGGCGCCTGGTGTTGGGGTTACAGCCGCTGGGTTCAGATATTGCCACTCTCGCCCGGCGACGGGAGAACGGCCGTTGGCGAGGCTCCAATTCCGATGCCGACGCCTGCAACGTAATATTCCCTACATACCTGGAGTAGACGCGAGGCATCGAGCTCAATGGTTGAAGCACAAATGGCAGTCTGATCCTGCCCGGGCCCACAGCGCACGCGCGGAGAGACGCCGCCATTTTGGGTCGCTTCCCCAGCTGCGGAGGCGCGGATGGGCGCATTGATTTCTCCCCCAGCGGCCGCAACTAGAATTTCGGGCGATTTCCCACAAAGCTGATTGTGCTCCAATTTTTTTAAACATTCTGGGGATTTTTTCTTACTCTGGGGGGGGGGGGGGGGGGGGGGGGTGGAAGAGGGATGCGGTCGCACCTAGCTCACCACTCCTTCGGACGGCCATGACTGGTGTTCCGCAAGGATGCATTCTCAGTCCTCTAATACACTCCCTATACACATGAGAGCTAGACCAAATGTTGCTATAATTCCATCTACATGTCTGCAAATGACAGCACTGTGGTGGGACGAATCACGCGACGGAGTGCAGGAAATATATGTCATAATGTCATAAGTGATAAGAGTAGGATTAGAGCATTCGGCCCATCAAGTCTACTTCGCCATTCAATCATGTCTGATGTTGCTGTCCCTCCTAACCTCATTCTCCTGCCTTCTCGCCGTAAACTCTGACACATCTAGAAAAAAAGTAACCGATCTATTTTGGCAAAGAATTCCACCAATTCACCACCCTCTGACTAAATATATTTCTGACCTCTTCCCTTAAAAAGGCCATTTTATTCTGAGGCTTTGATCACAGGTCCCAAACTCACCGACTAGTGGAAACATCCTCTCCACATCCACTCTATCCAAGCCGTTCACTAGTCTGTATGTTTCAATAGAGGTCCCCCTCATTCTTCTAAACTATAGCGAGTACAGACCCAGTGCCATCAAAGGCTCATCATCGGTATCGAAGTCGAACCCTTCAATAAGACACGTGGACGATTGGATTAACCATCAACAGTGAATTTATATTACTTGCACAAGGAGCGAAGAGTCACAGTCAATGGCTGTGACCCGAACTCTAAAATTATTTTGGTACAGCAGAGCATTTGCACACCAAAATATATTTACTTTGGAAGTACAAGGGTGAGGTAGATTGATTTGTGAATTACAGAATCTATACTTAACTTTTACATTACACAATGGTGAATACTTTCTCTCCCCTCCATCTCAGCTCCCCTCTCTCTCCTCCATCTCTATATATCTCTCCCCTCCATCTCAGCTCCCCTCTCTCTCCTCCATCTCTATCTATCTCTCCCCTCCATCTCAGCGCCCCGTCTCTCCTCCCTCTCTCTATATCCCCATCCATCTCAGCAACACCGCCTCGCCTCCCTATCTCTATCTCTACCCAGCCATCTCAGAGCCCAGTTATATCCTCCCATCTCTCTCTATCCCCTCCATCTCAGAACACACCTCCTCTCACTCTACCTACTCGCCCCTCCATACCAGCCCCTCTCTCGCCTCCCGCTTCTATAGCTCCCACATCCCCACTCTTTCTCCTCCCTCTCTCTCCATCTCTCCCCCATCTCCCCCTCTCCCCCCCTCCCTCTCTCTCCTGTCTCGCTCCTGTCCACCCTCTCATTCTGTCTCTCTCGCACTCCGCTAAAGGAGGGACGGGTGTGGGAGAAGCTGAGGTATATGTAACATCATCTCTTTCTCTCTCTCTCACACACCTCTCTGTTGGATTAACTTAACTCACACACATTGATTAAGTTCCAAATACTTCTATTAGCCATACAGGGAAGGTAACGTCTTCTTTACACACAGCTCAAGACTGGGAGAGAAAGGGAAAATAGCGTTTCATTAAACCAGTGGGAAGAACCACAGTATGACGCATAGCACGAGTGACACTGACCAACATTCTCCCTCTTCAAGAATTAAATGTTATTACAAAACCATTGGTTAAATGATGCATGCATAGCAATTGATAATAAGCTGGAGTATGGTGTACAATTTTGGTCGCCCAATTATAGGAAGGATGTCAACAAAATAGAGAGAGTACAGAGGAGATTTACTAGAATGTTGCCTGGGTTTCTACAACTATGTTACAGAGATAGGTTGAATAAGTTAGGTCTTTATTCTCTGGAGCGCAGAAGGTTAAGGGGGGACTTGATAGAGGTCTTTAAAATGATGAGAGGGATAGACAGAGTTGATGTGACCAAGCTTTTCCCTTTGAGAATAGGGAAGATTCAAACAAGAGGACATGACTTCAGAATTAAGGGACAGAATTTTAGGGGTAACATGAGGGGGAAGTTCTTTACTCAGAGAGTGGTAGCGGTGTGGAATGAGCTTCCAGTGGAAGTGGTAGCGGCAGGTTCGTTGGTATCATTTAAAAATAAATTGGATAGGCATATGGATGAGAAGGGAATGGAGGGTTATGGTATGAGTGCAGGCAGGTGGGACTAAGGGAAAAAAGTTGTTCGGCACGGACTTGTAGGGCCGAGATGGCCTGTTTCCGTGCTGTAATTGTTATATGGTTATATGGTTATATGGAGGAAAGTCAAACATAGCCCGGGTACTTCACGGTGGGCTTGCAAACACTACCAGCACGTGTGCGATATGAACCATTTCCGCTTTTCGCCACCGGGAACAGTGTCAATGGTATAACAGGTGGCGGAGATTGGAACGGCAATCCCGGTGATGAAACACGGGGCTTTGGCACAGGCGGAGGAGGCATCGCCATTGGCAGAGCAGCCGTTTCAGAAGTGGATTGTTGTGCTGGTACAGGCGGACCGATGCCGCTGGATGCATACACTTGTACCGTCCGGATAATACGGAGTTGGAGTTGGCTCCTTAATAGACAGGATATGTTAGCAGCGTGGCTCAGAAGCAGTTCCAGAAATGACACCGATACGGTCATGACCTTTATCAGTTTGCAAACGAACTACTTGCCCATCAGTTCATGGTGGCAGCGGTCTCCTCGTTTTGTCATACCACTGCTTTTGAATGTCACGCTTATGTTGCATTCTGGACTGGACTTCCGAAGGTGGGACCACCTGCGGGATTAATGTCTGATTTGCGACCGGCAATGTGGCTCGGGTCTGACGACAATAAACTTTGAGCATGTGAACCTAAGATGGGGTCGCGGGAGATGTTGCGCAGGTTGAGCAAGTCCAGGTATAACATCGGATTTAGCTCTGTGCGATCGTTCCATTAATTGTTTGGCCCTCCTGACAGCCCCTTCAACGAGTCTATCCGACTGAGGATATTCAGGGCTGCTGGTGATGTGACGAAAACCTCAGCGTGCAGCAAACTCCTTGAAGTGCTGGCTAGTAAATTGACTGCCGTTATCAGATAGCAGTAGTCAAGGAACTCCGTGGTCTGCACAATGGCTAGCGAGTTTTAGAACTACCCCGTGAGAAGTGGGGCTACTAAGAAGATCGATGTCAAACCAGCCGGAATACGAGTCGACGAGAACCAGATACTGCTTGCTATGCACCTCAAACATGCCAGTTGCCACTGAACATCACGGAGGGCAGGAACCGGGTGTGAGAGAAGTGGTTGCTTTTGTTGATGTGTTGCCAAGCTGTTACTGCACAGGAGAATGTATTCAGCCAGACCAGGCCAATAAAACATGCGTTTTGCTCGTAGGACAGTTGCTTCGGCGCCTGGGTGCCCTGCATGGACAGCACGGTCACAATACTTGCAGTGTAGCGAAGCAGGGACAACAGCCTTGTGGCCTTTTACAGTGATGTTATCCTGCAGTACTAGCTCATCGCGGACGCTTAATAGACGGAGGCGAGCGACCGTAAGTAATGCCCCTGTCCCACTTAGGAAACCTGAAATGTAAACCTCTGTAGACTTTGCGCCCCACCCAAGGTTTCCGTGCGGTTCCCGGGTTTTTTTGTCAGTTTTTCTTATGGTCGAAAGTGGTTTCCGCTTCTTCTATGCTCTGGCGATTATTTCAAAAAATTAATAACCGGCCGCGACTAAAAATAGGTTGCCGTTTAAAAAATCGGTAATGTTTTAGTCGACGCCGGTTTCGATGCTAGTTCAAGGTGGTTGCCGGAGGTTGCAGTGGTTGCCGGAGGTTGTAGGTAGTGGAAGCTAAGACATTCTTCTATGTTCTAGGTAAGACCTTCCACTACCTACAACCTCCGGCAACGACCTTCAACTAGCATCACAACCAGTTTCGACTAAAAAATTACCGATTTTTAAAACGGCAACCTCTTTTCAGTCGCGGCCGGTTTTGAATTTTTGAAATATTCGCCTGAACATAGAAGAAGCGGAAACCACTTTCGACCATTAGGGAGACAGACAGAAACCTCCGGGAACCGCACGGAAACCTTGGGTGGGGCGCAAAGTCTCTAAAGGTTTCCGTTCAGGTTTTTTCTAAGTGGGGCAGGGGCATTACTGTCAGCAGCCAGGTCCTCCACACAGGACGAGAGAATAAAATACTCTGTCATTATTATCAAGTCATCATCCGGTGAGCGTGGCCCCTCGCAGGTCTTCCCGGGAGCACGCGAGAGTGTGTCAGCCAGGTACATGTCCTCACCATGTTTGTAGTTCAGAACAATGTCATACTTTTGAAGTTGCAGCAACATCCGCTGAAGGCGTCCTGGAGAGGCACGAATCTGTTTGTTAAAGATGTTGATCAGTGGTTGGTCGTCAGTTTCAATCGTGTCCGTATGTCCCAAGTTGTTACATATCCTGCAGGCGAAAACGACCGCTCGCAGCTCCTGTTCAATTTGGGCGGAGCGTTGTTCCATGCCAGTCATGGCGAGCGAGGGCTAGTCAACAGGCTTGTGGCCGCTACAGTCATTTTGAAGACCTGCTGCGCCAAGTCCCGCGTTGTGAAGCGGCTCAAGTCACTGTGACCGGTAGTTTAGGATGAAAATAAGCGATAGTGGGGGCACAAGACATTTGCTGCTTACGAGTGCCAGGCCCAAACATTGACTCTGTGGGTACGCTGGCGCAGTGGGGTTGTTATTTCGCAGAAATTCGGAATACATTTACCAAGGTAGTTAACCATGCCAAGGAACCTCTGCAGACTGAGCACGTCTGTTGGTGCTGGTAGCTCGTTGATGGCACTGGTCTTCGTAGTATTCATAGCAAAAGGATTTGAGTATTGGAGCAGGAAGGTTCTACTGCAGTTGTACAGGGTCTTGGTGAGACCACACCTGGAGTATTGCGTACAGTTTTGGTCTCCTAATCTGAGGAAGGACATTCTTGCCATAGAGGGAGTGCAGAGAAGGTTCAGACTGATTCCTGGGATGGCAGGACTTTAATATGAAAAAAGACTGGATAGACTCGGCTTGTACGCGCTAGAATTTAGAAGATTGAGATGGGATCTTATAGAAACTTACAAAATTCTTAAGGGGTTGGACTGGCTAGGTGCCGGAAGATTGTTCCCGATGTTGGGGAAGTCCAGAACAAGGGGACACTGTTTAAGGGAAAATATTTTAGGACTGAGATGAGAAACACATTTTTTACACAGAGAGAGGTGAATCTGTGGAATTCTCTGCCACAGAAGGTAGTTGAGGCCAGTTCATTCGCTATATTTAAGATGGAGTTAGATGTGGCCCTTGTGGCTAAAGGGATCATGGGGTATGGAGAGAAGGTAGGTACAGGATACTGAGTTGGATGATCAGCCATGATCATATTGAATGGCACTGCAGGCTCGAAGGGCCGAATGGCCTACTCCTGCACCTCTTTTCTATGTTTCTATGTCTTCGCCGGATCAGTTTTTAGGCCGTCTTTAGTGAACCAGCCAGGACAAACCTTATTGGTTCATAATTGAATCTTCTGGCACGCCGAGCAGCTTATGTGCCTGCTAGGTTGAAGAGGGTTGAGGCACGAACACCTGGAGCAGCAGCCGACTGAGCCGCGTCTATGTAAATGGTGAAATCCTCTTCAAATATGCGCCACCGTTCTGCGACGCATCCATCAAATACCAGGATCTCTGGTTTCCTGAGAGCAGAATCCATAGTAAAACATATACACAAAACAAAAAACTAAAATAAAAGCAATAGAATTAGGCTTGGAGTGAGCCCGCTGTTCTGACAACATGTTGGAATGACTTAACTCACGTGCAGTGATTAAGATCCAAAGACTTTTTAAAGCAATACAGCGAAGGTAACTTCATCTTAACACACATCTCAAGGCTGGGGAAGAAAGGGAAAGGAGCTTTCTGTTAAACAAGTGGGTGGAACCACAGTATGACATAGTATGAATGGCACTGATCTACACGCTCCCTCCGTGACTCCCTGGTCAATTCTTCCCTTCCCACCCAAACCACCCCCTCCCCTGGTACTGTCCCTTGCAACCGCAGGAAATGCTACACTTGTCGCTTTACCTCGCCCCTTGACTCCATCCAAGGACCTAAGCAGTGTGTCCAGGTGCGGTAGAGGTTCACCTGCACCTCCTCCAACCGCAACTACTGCAACCGCTGCTCTAGGAGTCAACTGCTCTACATCGGTGAGACCAAGCGTAGGCTTGGCGATCGCTTCGTCCAGAACCGCCGCACAGTTCGCAATAACCAACCTGATCTCCCGGTGGCTCAGCACTTAAACTCCCCCTCCCATTCCGTATCCGACTTTTCTGTCCTGCGCCTCCTCAACGGCCAGAGTGAGTTCCACAGCAAATTGGAGGAACAGCACCTCGTATTTTACTTGGGGAGTTTACACACCGTGGTATGAACATTGACTTCTCCAATTTCAGGTAGTCCTTGCCTTCTCCCTCCTTCCCCTCCCCTTCCCAGCCCACTGTCACCCCCGCTTCCTTTCTTCTTCCCACCCCTCCCCCCCCCACATTCCTTCGATCCATAGATGCTGCCTCACCCGCTGAGATTTTCCAGCATTTTTGTCTACCTTCGATTTTCCAGCACCTGCAGTTCTTTCTTCAACTTTAATATTTGATACATTCTCTAATCCCTTCATAATCAAAGTACAAGATATTAAACTAATTTGGTTAGCCCCTCTCTCCTTATCTCTCTCTCTCTCTCTCTCTCTCTATCTCCCTCTCCCCTCTTTCTCTCTGCGTTCCTCCCACTTTATAAGAATTGACAATAATAAACTAAAATAAAGTAATCTTTGATACTCCCTCTCTCTCCCCCTCGTTGTCCCTCCTCTTGTTATCTCTCTCTCTTTCTCGCTCTCTTTCCCTCCCCCTCTGCATCTCCATTTCTCCCTTTCCTCACTCTTTAACTCTCTCTCACTACCCCTTCCCTCTCCTCCTCTATCCCCTTTTATTGTGTCACCCTGTGACCTCATGTCTCCCTCTCCTCTAATTTCACTAAATTAACTAAATTGTTAAGCTAAAAGCTAAACTCTCCCCTTTCTTACCAGCTCTCTCACCCATGTCTCTCTCCCCTCCCGCTCTCTTCCCCCACACTCTACCCTCTCTTTCCCCGCCCGTTCTCTCTCTCCTTTATCCCTCCCCCCGCTCCCTCCACTATCTCTCTCCCTTCTCTCTCTCCCCTCTCTCTCTTCCACACTCGCCCCTCTCTCTCTCCTCTCTGTCTCCACCCCCTCACCCTCTCCCCGCCTTTTGCATTCTCCCTCTCTCTCTCTCAGTCTCTCACCCACATCTGTCTCCCCCTCTCACTCACCTCCCAATCTTTCCCCTCTCTCTTCCTGTGACCTCATGTATCTTTCTTCCTCTCTTACTCTCATTCTACCTCCCCACTATCTCTCTCCCGTCCCCCTCTCTTCCCTACCTCCTCTCTGTCTCCCCTCCCTCTCTCTTCTATCGCTCTCAAAATTCCCTTCCAATCAATCTCCCCCCTCTTTCCTTTCTCCCTCTCTATCCTCTCTCTCACCTCTCCCTTGCCCCCTCACTCACTCCTAATTCACCCCTCTATCTCCCCTCCCTTCCATGCTAACCCCTCTCTCACTCCCTCCCCTCTCTCTCCCTCTCTCCCCTCTCTCTGTCTCTCCTCCTCTCTCTCCCACTCTCCCGCTCTCTCTCTCCCCCTCCCACCCCAACCATTTTCTCCCCCTCTTTCTCCCCATCTCTGCACTCCCTCTCCCCCTCTCTCCTTCACTCCCTCACTCTCCCCTTTCTCTGCCATCTCTCCCCCCCTCCCTACCCAATCTATCCCCCCTCCCTCTCTGTCCCGCTCTCTCGCCCCCTCTTTCCCTCTCACCCACCTTTCTTTCTCTCTTCCTCTCTCTCACCCCTTCCTCTCACTCCCCTCTGTTTGTGTCTCTAATATTCTCCCTCTCCCTTCTCCCTCTTCTCCCTCTCTCCCCCTCTCTCTACCCCTCTCTCTCTCCCTCCTCACTCTCTATTTTCCTCCTCCCCTCTCTCTAATTGCATTCCTCTCCTCCCTCTATCTAACTCCCACCCTCTCTCTACATCTCCCACTGCCCTCTCTATCTCCGCCTCTCCATGTTCTCATCTCCCCCTTTCCCCTTCTCCCTATCTCTCGCCTCTGTCTCTCGCCCCTCTCCCACTCCCCTCTCTCTCTGATCTGAAACACCACCACCAGTGTAGATGTTGACCATCATGTAGACTCTGGATAAGGGGGTAGGGGTGGTGATTTTTCGTGCATACAGTGGGGGGGAAAGGCCCCCAAACTCTCGCCCTCCTCTCCCTGCTTCACCTTTACATCCCATTGTGGCTAATCCTTTTCATCGCACTTCGCAAGAAAAGGCGTTGGAGAGAGAAGTGAAGGCGAGCAGGAGGTGAGGGGGTAAAAGGAGAGAGACAGATAGGGAATATAACGATGAAAAGGTGTGATAGCTGAGAAGAAGAAAGGGGAAGAGATGGTGAACAATCAAAGGGAGGGTGGGAAGATGAGGAGAGAAGGGAGTTCCGAGCAAGTCGGTTGGCCCAAGGGAGAGAGGGAAACGTCAGAGAGATACAGTGAAACGGAGGGAGAGGCAGTGAGAGTGAGAGGGGAGGGTGGGTTAAGGGGAGAGAGGTTGACAGAGAGAGGGTGGAGCGGAGATGGAGAATAGAGAGGGTCGGAGAGAGAGTAGCATTTCGGAGAGAATATAGCAGTAAGGATGGCGGGAGAGAGAAAGGGAGAAGGGAGATGTGCGGCATCATTCGCCGTTTTATTTAGGTTCTCAGAGGTGATGAAAGCAGAGAATGTTATTGTCCCAGGGTAAAGTCAGATCCATTCCAGGCAAGCTGGGAGTGAATGGTTACCGAGGTCTCCAGGACTGTGAGGTTGAGGTTCCAGTCAGATGAGCCGCGGTCATATTTAAAAAGCTCGGCGTGATATTTGACTCAAAATTGAAATTTGACAAACAAGTCATTGCCGTGGTAAAAGCTAGCATCTTTCCGCTTCGGACGATAGTTAAATTAAAACAATACCTCCACTTTGATGACCTCGAAAAGATAATCCACACATTTATCTCCTCCCGCCTAGGTTACTGCAACTCTCTTTACACTTTAAATCAGCCAATCTTCTCTGTCCCGCCTGCAACTGGTCCAAAACGCCGCAGCGAGACTCCTGAAGGGCACCCGAAAAGGGACCACAACACCCCAATTCTGGCCTCTCTCCACTGGCTCCCTGTGTGGTTCCGTATACATTTCAAAACCCTCCTCTATGTCTGCAAAGCCCCCAATGGGCTTGCCCCCTCCTACATTAAAAGTCTTCTCAACCACCATTCCACCTCCAGGTCCTTCAGATCGGCCGACTTGGGGCTGCTGAATATCCCGCGGTCTAGGCATAAGCATCTTTGCGGTTGCAGCTCCTAGACTGACCCTTCCCATCAGAAGTGCCCCCTCCATCGACTCCTTTAAGTCAAGACTAAAAACTCATCTATTCTCTCAAGCCTTTCCTGACGTCCACTGAGCGAGGGCTATATGTATGTAGTTTGTTTGTTTATACTATTCTTATAACAAATGTAAAGCACTTTGGCCAACGAGAGTTGTTTTTTAAATGTGCTATATAAATATTTTAAATCTATCTATCTATATTACTAAATCTCTGTTCTTGACCGCTTTTGTCCATCTGTGCTGCGATTTCCGAGAGAACGCCGCCACCTATGGCCGTCATTTTTGGCCACCTCGCTCAGAGCCACCCTCCGCCGCATGTGTGCCGAGGATGTTTCCCGTCGATGAAAAATGACAGAGCTATTAATGTTTTTACAAAATTCCCCATTCTCTCTGCTGCCCCCGCTGGCGGCAGGGGGAGGCACTATAAAACCAGGAAGTGGTGTGCCTCACAGTCCCTTCAAGATGGAGGAAGGCAGATGGTCACGTTACTCTGAGCTGTGAATAACACTGAACACATGTGTCCTCAAATGTAAGTGTCCTTGGTGGTTCTAAAATGCTTGCAGAATGTGTCTATTGGTTCTAAAGCTTGCAAAAAGTGTCTCTATTGGTTCTAAAGCTTTGAAAAAATGTCTATTGGTTCTAAAGCTTGCAAAAAATATTTATTGTTTCTAAAGCTTGCAAAAATGTATATTGGTTCTATAGATTGCAAAAAAATGTCTATTAGTTTTAAACTTGCCAAAAAAATGTCTATTGTTTCTAAAGCTTGCAGAAAATGTCTATTGGTTTTAAAGCTTGCAAAACATGTCTATTCGTTCTAAAGCTTGCAAAAAATATCTATTGGTTCTAAAGCTTGCAAAAAGTGTCTCAATTGGTTCTAAAGCTTGCAAAAAAAAGACAATTGGTTCTAAAGCTTGCTAAAAAAAAGTCTATTGGTTCTAAGGTACACAAAATTGCTGGGGAAACTTAGCGGGTGCAGCAGCATCTATGGAGCGAAGGAAATAGGCGACGTTTCGGGCCGACACCCTTCTTCAGACTGATGGGGGGTGGGGGGTGGGGGAGAAAGAAGGAAAAGGGGAGGAGGAGGAGGAGGAGCCCGAGGGCGGGCGCAATTGGCACTAAAGCTTGCAAAAAAATGTCTATTGTTTCTAAAGCTTGCAAAAAATGTCTATTGATTCTAAAGCTTGCAAAAAAAATGTATATTGGTTCTAAAATGGTTCATACTAGCGCTCCAGAAAGCGCCCCCCCCCTAGTCAGCAATATTGGAAGTGATGCAGAGGTGGAATATTGCGTTGGAGGACCAGCCCTCCCGATATTACTAACTCTCTGATCTTGACCGCTTTTGGCCGACTGTGCTGCTATTTCCGAGATAACGCCGCCACCTACGGCCGTCATTTTTGGCCATCTCGCTCAGAGCCCGCCTCCGCCGTATGTGTGCGGAGGAGTTTTCCCGTCGATGAAAAATGAAAGAGATATTAATGTTTTTACAAAATTCCGCATTCTCTCTGCTGCCCCCGCTGGCGGCAGGGGGGAGGGACTATAACACCCGGAAGTGCCGTGCCTCACTCAGTCTCTGCCGTACCCAGGAAGCGAAAGGGTCACGGCTCTCTGAGCTGCGGATCTACTCCACGGTGAGTCCCCTCGATGTGGATTCAGCCAATTGATATGTATTCTGTCGGCTTGCTTGCAACCTGTTTTGTCCCGCAATTGTTAGGCGTTTTTAAACTTATTTCAGCCAATTGATATGTATTCTGTCGGCCTGCTTGCAACCTGCTTCGCAGCGCAATTGCTTGGCGTTTTTAAACGTTTTTCAGCCAATTGATATGTATTATGTCGGCTTGGTTGCAGCATGTTTTATCCTGCAATTGCTTGCCGCTTTTAAACTTTTTTCAGCCAATTATATGTATTCTGTCGGCTTGCTTGCAGCATGTTTTATCCTGCAATTGCTTGGCGCTTTTAAACTTTTTTTCAGCCAATTATATGTATTCTGTCGGCTTGCATGCAACGTGTTTTGTCCCGCAATTGCTTGACGTTTTTGAACGCTTTCAGCAACCGTTTCATATGGATAAAGCATGAATAAACGTTTTATTTCATCAGAACTGTGTAAAATTGCCCCTCATTCTGTGATTTTGGCTGGGTTACAAGATGGCGTTAGTGACGTCATTTCCAGATCGCAGGGAGATGGCGTCGATTACGTCATTTCCGGTCGGTGGCAAGATGGCGCTGACTGCAGAAGAAACAGAGTGCAGACGCTGCTGAATAATTCAACAGAGCTGACTGCTTTGTCTATGGTAAGTGTGTGTTTGTTGGACGTTACTTAAAGCATGTTTTTGTTTCAGCAGCAGTCTCTACAGCAGGCTTTTACCGTTTGAATCGTTCGTTTTATACACTGTCTGTTCACCATGTTTTGAAGTTACTTGGCATTTTAGTATTGGCTGTGAGTGTGTGTGTCACAGTCTGCCCTCTCCTCATTCTCATCCACTTCACCTCCCAGTACTTTTCCACCGGTCCCTCCTTCTCCTCACCTGCCTGCCTGCCACTCCCCTCTCATCAGCCCAACTCTCCTCACCTGTTGCACTCAGTTGCCGCTGATCACCAATTAACCCGGTATATAGACTCTCCTCACCGTTCACACAATGCCAGATTGTTCTCAGCATTCATGCAAGACTCTCCAGCGATTTCCCGACTTCCTGCCTGGCTTCGACTCTCCTTTCGTCTGTCCCTCGCTGGTTTGTTTGCATCGTGTGTTGGATCTCCTGGTTACCGGACCTTCCGCTACCTCGACTACGTATACTGCCTGTCCCTCTTCGGAACCCTCGCTGAATCCTGATCCTCTGTGTGAGTACGGTGTACCCATTCCTGTGTTACTACTCTGTGTTACAGTATCGTTATAAAGTTCGTTACCAACTATAACTGCCTGATTCTGTGCTGCTATTGATTCCAAGCTATACCCGTGACAGTGCAATCTGGCCAACAATGGACTCAGCGCACACAACGTCTCCGACAAACCGCTTCGAGCGGATTGAGCACACGCTCCTGCAGCACGAAGCTATGCTCACTGCCTCCAACTCCGAGGTTCGACAGGCGGTCAAACCACGAGCAAGCATTGGTTGCACTAGCCACCCAGGTCCAGCAGCTGACGACCACCCTCGCCCAGGCTACACCCCATGCTTCGCCTCCGGCTCCGACAGCACCAGCACCCGGTCCGCCAGGACCATCACCTGAGCCCCGGGTAGGAACCCGGGAGCGCTACGATGGAGACCCGGAGGGCTGCAACCCATTCATCACGAACTGTTCCATTCTCTTCGCCCAGGAAGCGGCGAGAGTGGCGTTTACCATTAATCACCTGACTGGCAGAGCTCGGCGGTGGGGAACGGCTGAATGGGAGCGACGCACGCCAGCGTGCACCTCTTTCCAGGCCTTCGCCGCGGAGCTTCGCAAGGTGTTCGGTGAGGTTTCGATGGGTCCGGACGCTGCGAGAGGTCTGCTGGGGTTGAGCCAGGGGAACCAGAGCGTCGCTTACTTCGCCATCGACTTTCACACCAGGGCCCGTCAGAGTGATTGGAACGCCCCGGCCCAGTGTGACGCTTTCTTGCTGGGCTTGAATGACCATATCAAGGATGAGTTGGTGTCATCTTGGGTTGGAGCCCTTCCTGCCACCAAGTGTGCCTGAAGCAAGCCTCAGCTTCTCAACCGGCCACCTGCTCCAGTTCTGAACCAGATCTGACGGGGGTCCCAGCCGAGTACCATGACTTTGGGGAGGTTTTTAGCAAGTCTAGGGCCACCTCCCTTCCTCCTCATCGGCCCTATGACTGCGCCATAGACCTCTTGCCTGGTTCCGCTCCTCATAGGGGTCGCCTTTACTCCCTGTCCGCCCCTGAGAGAGGCGCCATGGAGAAATACCTAAACGACTCCTTGGCTGCTGGTCTCATCCGTCCCTCCTCGTCTCCTGCTGGGGCTGGGTTCTTCTTCGTGGAGAAGAAGGACAAATCTCTGCGTCCCTGCATAGATTACCGGGGGCTCAACCGCATCAAGGTGAAGAATCGCTACCCTCTCCCACTCATCTCCTCTCCTTTCGAGCTCCTGGAGGGGGCCACCATCTTCTCGAAGTTGGATCTACGCAACGCCTACCACTTGGTCCGCATCAAAGAGGGAGATGAGTGGAAGACCGCCTTCAACAATCCCACGGGACATTATGAATACCTGGTGATGCCCTTTGGTCGTCTTCCAGGCTTTGGTCAATGACGGTCTCAGAGACATGTTGAACAAGTACGTGTTCGTCTATATTGAGGACATCCTCATCTTTTCACGGACCAAGGAGGAGCACGTACACCACGTCCAGGCAGTTCTACATCGGCTCCTGGAGAACTCGCTCTTCGTTAAAGCTGAGAAGTGCGAGTTTCACTCCCCGTCAGTCTCCTTCCTAGGATACATCGTTGACCAAGGGAACATCAAGATGGACCCCGCCAAGGTCTCTGCTGTCACCACCTGGCCTGTTCCTGACTCGCGCAAGCAGCTCCAAAGGATCCTGGGGTTCGCCATTTTTTACCGACGGTTCATCCGTGGCTACAGTACTGTGGCCGCACCCCTCACGACACTCACCTCCTCCAAGGTTCCGTTCCGGTGGTCTGCCGCGGCCGACGAAGCTTTTCAGACACTCAAGACACGGTTTACATCGTCCCCCATCCTCCAAGTTCCGGACTCAGAGAGACAGTTCGTGGTGGAGGTGGACGCCTCCGACGTGGGGGTGGGAGCTGTTCTGTCCCAGCGGGCTACCGGGGACCAGAAGCTCCATCCATGCGCCTTCTTCTCCCGACGCCTGAACCCTGCTGAGAGGGATTATGACATTGGCAACCGAGAACTGTCGGCGGTTAAGTTGGCGTTGGAGGAATGGAGTAATTGGCTGGAGGGAACCGAGCAGCCTTTCTTGGTTTGGACTGACCACAAGAACCTTGAATACCTCCAGTCAGCCAAGAGGCTCAACTCTCGACAGGCCCGCTGGTCTCTCTTCCTCACCCTCTTCAACTTCTCCCTCTCCTACCGACCTAGGTCCCGCAACGTGAAGCCCGATGCCTTCTCTCGACAGTTCTTGGCGAAGGAGGATTCTGCCTCTGGCCCCAACACCATCCTCCCGTCCTCGCACAGGATTGCCTCTCTCACCTGGGAAGTGGAGGAGAGGGTCAAGGTGGCCTTGGAGAACCAGCCGGGACCCAGCGCATGCCCTCCTGATCGCCTGTTTGTGGTTTCTGCCCTGCGGTCCGACGTCTTTTAGTTGGCCCACAGCTCTCGACTAACCTGTCATCCCGGCATTCAGCGGACCAATGATATGGTTCTACGGAGGTTCTGGTGGGCATCGCTGGAGGAGGACACTCGGGAGTTTGTCAACGCCTGTCCCGTTTGCAACCAGCACAAGGTCTCACACCGAGCTCCTGCGGGTCATCTGCTTCCACTGCCTGTACCCCATCGACTATGGTCCCACATCTCCCTGGACTTCGTTACCGGCCTGCCCCCCATCCAGTGGTCACACCACATTCCTGACCGTGGTCGATAGATTTAGCAAGATGGCTCAGTTCGTGATCCTGCCCACGCTTCCGTCAGCCAAGGAGACTGCCGGGCTCATGTTACTCCACGTCTTCAGGCTCCATGGTCTCCCCGTCGATGTGGTCTCCGACCGGGGACCCCAGTTTGCCTCTGTGTTCTGGAGGGAGTTCTGCACGCTTGTGGGGGCCACCGTGAGTCTGACGTCCGGATTTCATCCCCAGTCCAACGGCCAAACTGAAAGGAAGCATCAGGAGATGGAGACGGCGCTGCGGTGTATGGTGTCCAAGCATCCCTCCTCCTGGTCCCAGCAGTTGTTGTGGGTGGAGTACGCCCACAACACTCTGACAAGCTCGGCCACTGGGCTCTCCCCTTTCCAGTGTGCCTACGGGTTCCAGCCTCCACTGTTCCCGGCGCTGGAGAAAGAGGTTTCCTGCCCGTCCGTCCAGGCCTTCATTCATCGCTGCCACAGGACGTGGACCCAAGCCAGGGCGGCTCTTCTCCGCTCCGTGGACCGTTACGCCACGGCTGCCAACCGTCACCGCACCCAGGCCCCCACCTACCTCGACACCAGAAAGTGTGTCTGTCGACCCGGGACCTTCCCTTGAGGGTGGAGTCCAAGAAGTTGGCACCCAAGTTCATCGGTCCCTTTGAGATCCAAAAGGTCATCAACCCAGCGGCTGTGAGGCTCAAGTTGCCTCGTTCCATGCGGGTCCATCCTACGTTCCACGTGTCCATAGTAAAGCCAGTCCGGGAGAGCTCCCTGATCCCCGCAGTCCCTCCTCCTCCAGCTCCTGGTCTCATCGACGGAGGCCCCGCCTTTACGGTGCACCGCCTCCTGCGCTCCCGCCGTCGCGGGAGGGGTCTCCAATACCTGGTCGATTGGGAGGGTTACGGTCCAGAGGAGAGGTCCTGGGTTCCTGCTCGACACATCCTGGACGTCTCCCTCATCAGGGAGTTTCACCGGCGTCATCCCGACCAGCCGTCCAAGTCCGCCCCTCCTAGAGGGGTCGCCGCCCCTGAAACTCTGTCCCCTCTTCCGTCTGAGGCGCCCAGTGACGACGAGACGGAGCTTTCCTCTGATGCCATGGAGGAGGATGCGGACATGGATGCCTCGGACTAATATTAGCCCTCCTCCGGTCCCCCTCCTCCCATCCAAATCAGCGTGGGATTGGGTTTATTTTCTTTATTGTTTTTTTGTATTTGTTTTGGGACGTCAGGAGCCGTCCCTTGAGGGGGTGGGGGTGCTGTCACAGTCTGCCCTCTCCTCATTCTCATCCACTTCACCTGCCGGTACTTTTCCACCGGTCCCTCCTTCTCCTCACCTGCCTGCCTGCCACTCCCCTCTCATCAGCCCAACTCTCCTCACCTGTTGCACTCAGTTGCCTCTGATCACCAATTAACTCGGTATATAGACTCTCCTCGCCGTTCACACAATGCCAGGTTGTTCTCAGCATTCATGCAAGACTCTCCAGCCATTTCCCGACTTCCTGCCTGGCTTCGACTCTCCTTTCGTCTGTCGCTCGCTGGTTTGTTTGCATCGTGTGTTGGATCTCCTGGTTACCGGACCTTCCGCTACCCCGCTACCCCAAGTACAGCCGCTTCTGAATAATTCATGGATTTATTGCTCTGTCTATGGTAAATGTGTGTTTGTTAGATGTTATTTAAAAGCAGCATTTTGTTTCAGCAGCAGCCTCCACAGCAGGCTTTAAAGATTCTTTTTACACACTGTATATTCAACCCACGTTCTGAAGTTACTTGGCATTTTTACACACTGTATATTCAACACGTTCTGAAGTTACTTGGCATTTTAGTTGTGTGTGTGTGTGTGTGTGTGCGTGTGTGTGCGTGTGCGTGTGCGTGTGCGTGTGCGTGTGCGTGTGCGTGTGCGTGTGCGCGTGTGCGTCTGTGCGTGTCTGTGTGTGTCTGTGTGTGTTTGCTTGCTTGCAACGTTTTTTTGTCCCGCAATTGCTTGGTGTTTTTAAACGTTTGCTTGCAATCGTTTTCAGATCGATAAAGCAGGTATAAACCTTTTATTAGATCAGATCTGTGTTTAAGTTTAAAATTGGCGCTCATTCTGTGATTTTCGCTGGGTTGCAAGATGGCGTCGTTACGTCATTTCTGGATAGCGGCAAGATGGCGTCGATGATGTCATTTCCGGTTATCTGCAAGGTGGCGCTGACTGCAGAAGACACAGAGTGCAGGCACTGCTGAATAATTCAACAGAGCTGGCTGCTTTGTCTATGGTAAGTTTGTGTTATTTACAGCATGTTTTTGTTTCAGTAACAGCCTCTACAGCAGGCTTTAAAGGTTTGAATCGTTCGTTTTATACACTGTCTGTTTACCATGTTCTGAAGTTACTCGGCATTTTAGTATTGGCTGTGAGTGTGTGTGTCTGTGTGTTTTCTTCAGGAATTTTTTTGCTTGTAAAGAGTTTGTAAATTTGTTTCTGTTGGCTGATTAAAATAAATATTTACAGAAAAGAAAATGTGTTTGTTGTACAGAGTTTGCAAATTTGTTTCTCTTGGGTTTTAAAATGGTTGCAGCCGTTTTCAGATGGATAAAGCATGAATAAACATTTTATTTGATCAGAACTGTGTTTAATTTTAAAATTGGCGCTCATTCTGTGATTTTGGCTGGGTAGCAAGATGGCGTCCCTGACGTGATTTCCGGTTAAAGTTACGTTCTAAAGTTACTTGGCATTTTAGCATTGTGTGTGTGTGTGTGTGTGTGTGTGTGTGTGTGTGTGTGCGTGAATATGTGTGTGTGTGTATATTTGTGTGTGAATATGTGTGTATGTGTGAATATATGTGTGTGTGAGTGTATGTATGTGAATATGTGTGTATGTGTGTGTGTGTGAATGTATATATTTGTGTGTGTGAATATGTGTGTGTGTGAGAATATGTGTGTGTGTGTGTGTGTGTATGTGTGTGTGTAAATATGTGTGTGTGTGTGAATATGCGTGTGTGTGACCGTGTGCATATGTGCGTGTGTGAATGTGTGTGTGTGAATATGTCTGTGTGTGTGAATGAATATGTGTGTGTGTGAATGTGTGTGCGTGTGTGTGAATATGTGTGTGTGCCCATTTGTGTGTGTGAGATAATGTGTGTGTGACCATGTGTTTGTGTGTGCGAGATAATGTGTGTTGAATGATCTGCGTGTGTGCTTGTGTGAGAATGTATGTGTGAATGTGTGTGTGTGTGTGTGTGTGTGTGTGTGTGTGTGTGTGTGTGTGTGTGTGTGTGTGTGTGTGTGTGTGTGTGTGTGTGTGTGTGTGTGTGTGTGTGTGAATGAGTCTTTGTGTGTGTATATGTATGTGTGAATGAGTCTGTATGTGTGAATGTGTCTGTGTGCGTGGATATGTGTGTGTGTGTGTGTGTGTATATGAGTCTGTGTGTGTATATGTGTGTGTGTGTGTGTGTGTGTGAGTCTGTGTGTGTGAATGAGTCTGTGTGTGTGCGTCTGTGTTTGTGTGTGAGTCTGTGTGAGGTGGAGGGTGTGTGTGATCAACAAATAGTACAAATAATATAGTATTTCGTAGTTCAGAGCTTATTTGTTATGTTTAATAGCGTGATGGCTGTCAGGAAGAAGCTGTTCCTCAATGTAGATGTTACAGTTTTCAGTTTACAAAAGTCGGACGTGACTCCAGAAGTCGGGCATCAGTCAGTCCACAAGCCGTGAGAGTCAGTCAGTCAGACAAAAGGCCATGAGTTAATCCCAAGGCAGTGAGTGAGTCCACAGATCATGAGTAAATCGCTCAGTGCCCCACCCCCTCCTCCACTGACATCACTCACCTCAAAACGTTGCCCTCCGCCTGGCTATAGGAAGCACCCCCAATGGAAGCTGCCCACATCCTCTGCATGAGGACACCCCCCCCCCTTCTCATCAGCTCACGAGATCCCCTGCCTGAAGCAGTGGTACTCCCTTGGCTGCACGCCATATACTACCCCCACCCCACCTTGACTGCCGCCACCTCAAAAAATGCTTTGCACAAATTCTTCAGTGTTCATTAACAACTGAAATTGTCTTTAGGCTGCTTTTTCGACATCATGTCAGGAAAGGCTAGAGGTCAAGGTGATGTAGCTATTGCTGTAACATCCTCTGGGATAGCAGCTACGTTAATGCCTGGTGAAAGAACTACACATTCTCGATTCAGGGTACCCATCCAAGTGGCCGAGGATACATTCTGCAACATCGAGAAGAACTCTAAGACGGCACATTTCATGAGTTAAGTGAAAGGTATTGTTTGGGATGAATGTCCAATGATTTGGAGAGAACGCTTTGAAGCGATGGACAGAACTCTTCAAGATGTCTTCAGTAACACTAAGCTTTGGTGGAAAGATGAAGGGAAATGTCAATGTTTTCCTGAAGGATGGAACATCGACCAAGAATGTTGTCATTAAAAGCGTGCTTCGTTGAATGATGACCTGAGATAAATTCTCAGATTTTCTTTCTTAAAATATGACTGCTGACTTTCTCTATATAAAAATTGTCTCTTTTTATGAACACGAAATTGTCATCAAGAGGCAGTAAGCAGCAGAACACAACAAGAGACACAACAAGAGACACAACAAGTAAAGACATAATTCTCATCTTTAACGTTCAAATGTTTCTTATATTTGAATAGTCATTAACATTTTGACTTTAATAAACCCTTTTTGCGCTTTTGATGACTGTGTGTTCTTCATCACAATGGGAACCTATCTGTGGGAGAGCCACTAAGAGCGCATGGGGGGAGGTTGTGGGGAGATGCACTGAATGTGTGGGTGGGAGGGGAATGGCAAGGAGCAGAGTGGGGGGTGAAGATAGGTGGGGTGACTGAGTGAACTGCCAGCGTACCAGGCGTGAGTGACTGCACTGCCAGCCCACGAGCCGTGAGTTAGTGAATTACCAGCCCACCAGCCGTAAGTGACTGAACTGCCAGCCCAATTATCCATACAGTCCACCCTATTCCCCCTTCTCTCTTACAGTCTGTCATCTGTTTTGGGTAGAATTTCTGGCTGTTTCTCAGCCGCCAGCCTGCCAGGTCCGAGTGATTGTACTGCCAGGCCTCAGTGACTGAGCTGCCAGCCCTCAGTGACTGAGCTGCCAGCCCAAAAACCCATTCGGCCCACAAACTCCATACTAGCCCTCTGGAAACCAGTACCTTCGGCCCACAAGAATCATACTAGCGCAACGGAAAGTGCCACCCCCCCCCCCCCCCCCCCGGCCACCAAAATTGGAATTGGTGGAGAGGTGGAATGTTGCATTGGGTGACCAGCCCTCCCGTGTGATGCTGGGACCCAACGGGTCCCACTTCGTCTCGTATATTGCTAAATCTCAGTTCTTGACCGCTTTTGGCCGACTTTGCTGCGATTTCCGAGAGAACGCCGCCACCTACGGCCGTCATTTTTGGCCACCTCGCTCAGAGCCCCCCTCCGCCGTATGTGTGCTTGGATTGTTCCCGTCGATGAAAAATGAGAGACATATTAATGTTTTTACAAAATTCCCCATTCTCTCTGCTGCCCCCGCTGGCGGCAGGGGGGAGGAATTATAACACCCGGAAGTGTCGTGCCTCACTCATTCTCTGCCGGACCCAGGAAGCGAAAGGGTCACGGCTCTCTGAGCTGAGGATTTACTACACGATGAGTCCCCTCGATGTGCTTTTTCAGCCAATTGATATGTGCTCTGTCGGCGTGCTTGCAGCATGTTTTGTCCTGCAATTGTTTTTCGTTTTCAAAGGGCTTTTCAGCCAATTGATATGTATTCTGTCGGCTTGCTTGCAGCATATTTTGTCCCGAAATTGCTTGGCCTTTTAAAACGCTTTCAGCAACCGTTTTCAGATGGATAAAGAATGAATAAACGTTTATTAGTTCAGAACTGTGTTTAAGTTTAAATTTGGCGCTCATTGTGTGATTTTGGCTGGGTTGCTAGATGGCGTCGGGGACGTCATTTCCGGTCGGTGGCAAGATGGCGCTGGATGCAGAAGACACAAATTGCAGGCGCTGCTGAATAATTCAACACAGCTGGCTGCTTTGTCCATGGTAAGTGTGTGTTTGAAGCAGCGTTTTGTTTCAGCAGCAACAGCCTCTACAGCAGGCTTTAAAGATTCGTTTCACACACTGTATATTCAACACGTTCTGAAGTTATCTGGCATTTTAGTATTGGCTGTGAATGTGTGTGTCTGTGTGTTTTCTTCAGGAAATGTTTGCTTGTATAGAGTTTGTAAATTTGTTTCTGTTGGCTGTTTACAATAAATGTTTACAGAAAAGAAAATATTTGTTGTAAAGAGTTTGCAAATTCGTTTCTATTGTGTTAAAATAAATGTATACAGAAAAGAAAATGTATTTGTTGTAAAGAGTTTGCAAATTTGTTTCTATTGGATTTAATATAAATGTTTACCGGAAAGAAAATTTATTTGATATAAAGAGTTTGCAAATTTGATTCTATTGGGTTTAAAATGTTTACAGAAAAGAAAATGTATTTGTTATAAAGTGTTTGCAAATTTGTTTCTCTTGGGTTTTAAAATGGTTGCAATAGTTTTCAGATGGATAAAACATGATTAAACGTTTTATTAGATCAGAACTGTGTTTAATATTAAAATTGGCGCTTACTCTGTGATTTTGGCTGGGTTGCAAGATGGCGTCGCTGACGTAATTTCCGGCTTGCGGCAAGATGGCGTCCACGACGTCATATCCGTTCGGTGGCAAGATGGCGCTGACTGCAGAATACACATAATGCAGGCGCTGCTGAATAATTCAACAGAGCTGGCTTCTTTGTCTTTGGTAAGCGTGTGTTTGTTAGACGTTATTTAAATCAGCATTTTGTTTTAGCAACAGCCTCTACAGCAGGGTTTCAAGATTCGTTTTACACACTGTATATTCAACACGTTCTGAAGTTACTTGGCATTTTAGTATTGGCTGTGTGTGTATTTGTTTGTTAGAGGTTATTTAAAATCATCAATTTGTTTCAGCAGCAGCAGTGTCTACAGCAGGCTTTAAAGATTCGTTTTACACACTGTATATTCAACACGTTCTGTAGTTACTTGGCATTTTAATTGTATGTGTGTGTGTGTTTTATGGATGTTATTTAAAAGCAGCATTTAGTTTCAGCAGCAGCCTCCACAGCAGGATTTAAAGATTCGTTTTGCACACTGTATATTCAACACGTTCTTGCGACTCTTCCTAACAGACAAAGCAGACCACTTCTTAATGATTTGGTCTCCATTTGTCGACTTCTTACAAGCATATGGTGCAACATAACTGTAGAAATTAACAGTTTCAGGATCGGGTGAAGGCTGGTCAAGAATTATAAACAGCTATTTCTCCTTCAGTCTGTTTTCTATCGCCCTTTTTTCTCTCTCTATTTTCTCTCTTTTCTTCTTTCACTGTTCGATATCACGCACCTCTATTTTTCTACTATTCTCTTTCTTTTACTTAGAAACATAAAAACATAGAAAATAGGTGCAGGAGTAGGCCATTCGGCCCTTCGAGCCTGCACCGCCATTTAATATGATCATGGCTGATCATCCAACTCTGTATCCCGTACCTGCCTTCTCTCCATACCCCCTGATCCCTTTAGCCACAAGGGCCACATCTAACTCCCTCTTAAATATAGCCAATGAACTCGCCTCAACTACCTTCTCTGGCAGAGAGTTCCAAAGATTCACCACTCTCTGTGTTTTCTTTCCATTTACTGCTAAATAAAAATAAGTTGTACATAAAATGTAACATGTCAATATATATTATGTATCTACAAGGTACCACATTATTATACTTACTTCTAATAAAATTAAAAAAAAACACGTTCTGAAGTTACTTGGCAGTTTAGTATTGTGTGTGTGCGTGTGTGAATGTGTGCGTGTGTGAATTTGTGTGTATGTGTTCGAATTTATGTGTGATAGAGTGTGTGTATATGTGTGTGTGAATATGTGTGTATGTGTGTGAATATATGTGTGTGTGAGTGTGTCTGTTTGTGAATATGTGTGTGTGTGAATGTATATGTGTATGTGAATGAATGTGTGTGTGAATGAATGTGTGCGAATGAATGTGTGCGTGTGTGAATTTGTGTGTATGTGTTCGAATTTATGTGTGATAGAGTGTGTGTATATGTGTTGTGTTGTGTGCAATATGTGTGGGTGACTGCATGTGTGTGTGAATAGTGTGTGTGTGAATCGGTGTGTGTGTGATATTGTGGTGTGGTGTGATATGTTGTGTGAATATGTGTGTTTGTGTGACTGTGTGTGAATTAATATTGTGTGAATATGTATGCGTGTGAATATGTGTGTGTGTGTGTGACCATATGTGTGTGAGAATGTGTGTGTGGATGAGTCTGTGTGTGTGCGTGTGTGAGAATGTGTGTGTGAATGAGTCTGTGTGTGTGTGTGAGAATGTGTGCGCGAATGAGTCTGTGTGTGTGTAAATGTGTGTGTGAGAATTAGTCTGTGTGTGTGTAAATGTGTGTGTGAATGAGTCTCTGTGTTTGTGTGTGTGAGTCTGTGTGAGGTGGAGGGTGTGCGTGAATGTGTGTGTGAATATATGTGTGTGCGAATGAGTGTGTGAATATATGTGTGTGAGTGCGTCTGTGTGTGTACGTGTGTGTATATATATATATGTTTGTGTGTGTGAATGTATATGTGTGTGTGTGACTGTGTGAATGTGTGTGTGTGTGTGTGAATGTGTGTGTGAGTATGTGTGTGTGTGTGTGTGTGAATGTGTGTGTGTGTGTGTGTGAATATGTGTGTGTGTGACATGTGTGTGTGTGAGATAATATGTGTGTGTGAATGAGTCTGTGTGTGTGCGTGTGTGAGAATGTATGTGTGAATGAGTCTGTGTGTGAGAATGTGTGTGCGAATGAGTCTGTGTATGCGTGTGTGTAAATGAGAGTGTGTGTGAATGAGTCTGTGTGTGTTAATGAGTCTGTGTGTGAGCGTGAATGAGTCTGTGTGTGAGTGTGAATGAGTATGTGTGTGTATGTGTGTGTGAATGAGTCTGTGCGTGTCTGTGCAAAGACCTGGCTCCTAGCAATGCTGAACTCATGCATGGCACAGAAAACAACCCCACCTGTATGGAGAAAGGCCAAGACTGTCGCAATTCCCAAACCTGGAAAGGACCCATCATCCCCAAACAGCTACAGACCCATTTCCTTCCTCTGCATCACCTACAAGCACTACGAGAGTCTACAACTCCAACGCCTTATGCCACTTATAGACTCCAAGCTTACTAAAGATCAAGCTGGCTTCCGCCCTGGCCAGCTACTGAACCTCACCCAACACATTGAGGACGGTTTTGAGTGCAAACTCATCACCGAAGCAGCTTCCATAGACGTCACCGCTGCCTAGGGCACTGTCCAGCACCGCACCATGATCAGGAAACTTTTTGACATGACTGGTGACCTCGACCTGTGCCAAGTCATCAAAAGCCTTCTCAACAACAGGCGCTTTTCGTTCAACCAAACGACAAGAAGAGCAAATGGAAAGCCCAAAAGAATGGCCTACCACAAGCAGCGTACTGGCCCCCCTCCTCTTCAACATCTACACCAACGACCAACCACTTCCCCACTATGCCGCCGCTTCATCTATGCTGATGACCTCTGCATCACCACCCAACAGGAGAGCTTCCAGAAGATCAAGTCTGTCCTGGAAAGCGCCCTCCAAGAGATGACGACCTACTACAATAACAACCACCTGAAACCCAATCCATCAAAAACCCAACTATGCAGCTTCCATCTTAAAAATCGAGATGCAGGAAAACAACTGAGCGTCTCATGGGATGGCCACAAACTCTCCAACCACTTCCACCCCGTGCACCTCGGAGTCACACTCGACAGGACACTCTCATTCAAAACCCACCTTCAGAACACCAAAGCCAAGTTCAACACTCGGAACAACATCCTGCGCAAACTGGTAAACTCAAAGTGGGGCGCTGGGATCAACCATCCGTGCAACTGCCCTAGCCCTGTGCTTCTCCACAGCTGAATACGCGTGCTCAAGCTGGAGCCTCTCCCACCACACCAAACTGCCTCAACGACACCTGCCGCATTATCACGGGATGCATAAAGACAACGCCAGTCCCGTGCCTCTACGCCCTAGCTGGTATTGCCCCCCCCCCCATATCAGACGATCCATTGTCGCCCAAGACGAGCGGAGAGCACAGGAGATCGATACCAGGCACCCCCTGCACGGACACACAGCACGTCCACCCCGAATGAAATCCAGAGCCAGTTTCTTGCAGACAGTCCCACCTCTCCAGACAACCAAAGAAACAGCAAGGACCAACATCTGGAAAGATGAATGGAACCAGCTCAACACACGAGCCCACGACTGGATGGAGAGAGGAATCACTCCGACTAAATGCCTCGCCAGCGGGCACGACCTCCCATGGCCAACCTGGAAGACCCTCAACAGATTACGAGTGGAGCAGGGGAGGTGCAAAGCACTTATGAAAGCATGGAACTACCAGGCAGAAGACACATGAAGCTGTGGAGCAGTACAGACAATGTCCCACCTACTGGAGTGTGACGACGCCCCCAGTGCAGCCCCCAGGACCTGGCTTAACCGACCCGACCAGCTGTGACCTGCGCCAGATACTGGCAGAACGACATCTGAGATTGCAACGGACTCGAAGAAGAAGAAGTATGTGCGTGTGTATGAATGAGGCTGTGTGTGAGTGTGAATGAATCTGTGTGTGAGTGTGAATGAGTCTGTGTGTGTGAATGAGTCTGTGTGTGTATATGTGTGTCTGAATGAGTCTGTGTGTGTGTATGAATGAGTGTGTGTGTATATGAGTGTGTGTGTATATAAGTCTGTGTATGTATATGAGTCTGTGTGTGTATATGAGGCTGTGTGTGTGTATATGAGTCTGTGTGTGTGTATATGAGTCTGTGTGTGTATATGAGTATGTGCGTGTATATGAGTCTGTGTGTATATGCGTCTGTGTGCATGAATGAGTCTGTGTGTGTGTGAATGAGTCTCCGTGTGTGTGATTGAGTCTGTGTGTGTGTGTGTGCGTGCGCGCGCGCGCGCGTGCGTGCGTGTGTGTGTGTGTGTGTGTGTGTGTGTGTGTGTGTGTGTGTGTGTGTGTATGAGTCTGTGTGTGTGAGTCTGTGTGAGTGTGTGTGTGAGTCTGTGTGAGGTGGAGGGTGTGTGTGATCAACAGACAGTACAAATAATATAGTATTTCGTAGTTCAGAGCTTATTTGTTATGTTTAATAGCCTGATGGCTGTCAGGAAGATTATGTTCCTCAATGTAGATGTTACAGTTTTCAGTTAACAAAAATCGGACGTGACTCCAGAAGTCGGGCCTCAGTCAGTCCACAAGCCGTGAGAATCAGTCAGCCAGACCAAAGGCCATGAGTTAATCCCAAGGCAGTGAATGAGTCCAGACGTCATCAGTAAGTCGCACACCGCCGCTCCCCCCCCCCCCCCCCCCCCCCACCCCTCCACTGACATCCTCCAACTCAAGACGCTGTCCTCCGCCTGGCTATAGGATGCACCCCCTACTGAAGCCGTCCACATACACTGCATGAGGACACCCCCCCCTTCTCATCATCTCACGAGAACCCCCGCCTGAAGCTCTGCCCCTCCCTTGGCTGAACGACGTTTACCACCCAGAGGGCAGCGTCTTGAGGTGGGGGATGAGTCTGTGTATGTGTGTGTGAATTAGTATATGTGTGTGTGTGTGTGTGTGTCTGTATGAATCTGTGTGTTTGTGTGAATGAGTCTGTGTGTATGTGTGTGAATAAGTCTGCGTGGGTGTGTGTGTGTGTGTGTGTGAGTCGCTGTGTGTGTGTGTATGAGTCTGTGTGTGTGAATGAGTCTGTGTGTGTGTGTGAGTGAGTATATGTGTGTGTGTGTGTATGAGTCTGTGTGTGTGAATGAGTCTGTGTGTGTGTGTGTGTGTGTGTGTGTGTGTGTGTGTGTGTGTGTGTGTGTGTGTGTGTGTGTGTGTGTGTGTGTGTGTGAATGAGTCCGTGTGTGTGAATTAGTCTGTGTGTGCGAATGAGTCTCAGTGTGTGTGAATGAGTCTGTGTGTGATTGAGTCTCAGTGTGTGTGAATGAGTCTGTGTGTGAATGTGTCTGTGTGTGTGTGAATCAGTCTGTGTGTGTGTGTGGGTGTGTGTGTGTGTGTGCCAATCAGTCTGTGAATGTGTGTGCAAATGAGTGTGTGTGTCTGAATGAGTATGTGTGTGAGTGTGAATGAGTCTGTGTGTGTGAGTCTGTGTTTGTGTGTGTGTGAGTTTGTGTGAGGTGGAGGGTGTGTGTGATTAACAAATAGTACACATAATATAGTCTTTCGTAGATCAGAGCTTATTTGTTATGTTTACTAGCGCGGTGGCTGTCAGGAAGAAGCTGTTCCTCAATGTAGATGTTACCGGTTTCAGTTTACAAAAGTCGGACGTGACTCCACAAGTCGGGCATCAATCAGTCCACAAACCGTGAGAGTCAGTCAGTCCAAAGGCCATGAGTTAATCCCAAGGCAGTGAGTGAGTCCACAGGTCATGAGTAAATCGCACACTGCCCTCCCCCCTTCTCCAGTGACGTCCCCGACCTCAAGATGCTACCCTCCGCCTGGCTATAGGATGCACCCCCTACTGAAGACGGCCACGTCACCTGCATGAGGACACCCCCCCCCCTTCTCATCAGCTCACGAGAGCCCCCGCCTGAAGCTGTGCCCCTCCCTTGGCTGCACGACATTTGCCACCCCCACCCCACCCTGACAGCCCCCACCTCAAAAAAATGTTTTGCACAAATTCTTCAGTGTTCATTAACAACTGAAATTGTCTTTAGGCTGCTTTTTCGACATCATGTCAGGAAAAGTTAGAGGTTAACGTGACGTGGCTATTGCTGTAACATCCTCTGGATTAGCAGCTACGTTAATGCCTGGTGGAAGAACTACACATTCTCGATTCAGGGTACCCATCCAAGTGGCCGAAGATACATTGTGCAACATCGAGAAGAACTCTAAGATGGCACATTTCATGAGGAAAGTGAGTCATTGTTTGGGATGAATGTCCTATGATTAGGAGAGAAAGCTTTGAAGCGGCGGACAGAACCCTTCAAGATGTCTTCAGCAACACTAAGCCTTTTGGTGGAAAGATGAAGGGAAATGTCAAAGTTTTCCTAAAGGATGGGACATCGACCAAGAATGTTGTCATTAAAAGCGTGCTTCGTTGAATGATGATCTGAGATAAATTCTCAGATTTTCTTTCTTAAAATTTGACTGCTGACTTTCTCTATATTAAAATGGTCTCTTTTTATCAACAGGAAATAGTCATCAAGAGGCAGTGAGCAGCAGAACATAACAAGAGCCACAGCAAGTAAGAACTTAATAGTTCTCATCTTTAACATTTAAATTGTTCTTATATTTTAAGAGTCATTCACATTTTAAACTAATACATCCTTTTTGCACGTTTGATCCCTGTGTGTACTTCATCACAATGGGAACCAATTAGGCAGGAATAGCTGTTCTGTGGGAGAGCCACGAAGAGTGCATGGGGGGTGGTTGTGGGGAGATGCACTAAATGTGTGGGTGGGAGGGGAATGGCAAGAAACAGAGCGGGGGAGGGGGGGTGAAGTTAGGTGCGGTGACTGAGTGAACTGCCAGCGTGCCAGGCGTGAGTGACTGCACTTCCAGCCCACGAGCCATGAGTTAGTGAACTGCCAACCCACCAGCCGTAAGTGACTGAACTGCCAGCCCAATAGTCCATTCAGTCCACCTACTTCTCCCTTCTCCCTTACAGTCTGTCACCTGCTTTGGGCAGAATTTCTGGCAGTTTCTCAGCCGCCAGCCTGCCAGGTTCGAGTGATTGTACAGCCTGGCCTCAGTGACTGAGCTGCCAGCCCTCAGTGACTGAGCTGCCAGCCCTCAGTGACTGAGCTGCAGCCCTCAGTGACTGAGCTGCCAGGCCTCAGTGACTGAGCTGCCAGCCCAAAAATTCATTCGGCCCGCAAACTCCGTACTAGCCCTCTGGAAAATAGTACCTTCGGCCCGCAACAATCATACTAGCGCAACAGAAAGTGCAACCACCCCCCGGCCAGCAATATTGGAATTGGTGGAGAGGTGGAATATTCTATTGGGTGACCAGCCCTCCCGTGTGATGCTGAGACCCAACGGGTCCAATTAGTCTAGTACTATAATATAAATATATACGCACATGAATAAATAAACTGATAAAGTGCAAATAACTGATATTGGTTATTAATAATCAAAGTTTTGTCCGAGCCAGGTTTAATAGCCTAATGGCTGTAGGGAACTAGCTATTCCTGAACCTGGTTGTTGCAGTCTTCAGGCTCCTGTACCTTCTACCTGAAGGTAGCAGGGAGATGAGTGTGTGGCCGGGATGGTGTGGGTCTTAGATGATATTGCTAGCCTTTTTGAGGCATCGACTGCGATAAATTCCCTCGATGGAAGGAAGGTCAGAGCCGATGATGGATTGGGCAGTGTTTACTACTTTATGTAGTCTTTTCCTTTCCAGGGCGCTCAAATTGACGAACCAAGCCACGGTGCAACCGGTCAGCATGCTCTCTACCGTGCACCGGGAGAAGTTAGAGAGAGCCCTCCTTAACAAACCGAATCTCCGTAATCTTCTCAGGATGTGGAGGCGCTGATGAGCTTTCTTGATAATTGCAACAGTGTTCTCGGACCAGGAAAGGTCTTCAGAGATGTGCACGCCCAGGAATTTGAAGCTCTTGGCCCTTTCAACCATCGACCCGTTGATATAAATGGGACTGTGGGTCCCCATCCTACTCCTTCCAAAGTCCACAATCAGTTCCTTGGTGTTGCTGTTGTTGGGAGCCAGGTTATTGCGCTGGCATCAAATGGACATTCGCTCGATCTTTCTTCTATATTCAGACTCATCCCCATCAGTGATACGTCCCACAACAGTGGTGTCGTCAGCGAACTTGATGATGGAGTTCGCACTATGTCCACTGTATTCATTGGTGTAAAGGCAGGTGCATTGTAAACGCATACACTTACACACACACACACAGACATCAATTACTTTACACAATCTCACACATTCACACTCACATACACGTGCTAACACACATGCATGGACTCATAAACTCACACTGTCACACACAAACAATAACCAATGCGAGTCAGTCTGCTGCATCTCTGTAAATGTTTAGTTTATTTATCAGTTTAGTCTAGTTTATTTTCACGCGTAGCGAAAAGCTTTTGTTGCGTGCTATCCACTCAGCAAAAACACGATACATGATTAAAATAGAGCCATTTACAGTGTACAGATACATCATAACGGGATAACGTTTAGTGCAAGGTAAAGCCAGCAAAGTCCGACCAAGGATAGTCACAGCGTCTCCAATGAGGTAGCTAGTAGTTCAGCACTGCTCTCTAATTGTGGCGGGATGGTTTCTCCTCTCCTCTACACTACTCTCTCTACACCAACGACTGCACCTCCACATACACCTCTGTCAAGCGTATCAAGTTTGCGGACGACACAACCCTGATTGGACTGATCCAGGATGGGGAGGAATCTGCCTACAGACAGGAAGTGTCACCGCTGGCGTCCTGGTGCCTTCGTAACAACCTGGAGCTCAATGCTCTTAAGACAGTGGAATTGATTGTAGACTTTAGGAGAGCTCCCCCTCCCTTCACCCCACTCACCATCAACAACACCACAGTCACATATGTGGAGTCGTTTAAAATCCTGGGAACCAACATCTCCAAGGACCTTAAGTGGGAGGCTACCATCGACTCCACAGTCAAAAAAGCACAACAGAGGGTGTACTTCCGGCGGCAGCTGAGGAAGCACAATCTGCTACAGGCAATGATGGTCCAATTCTGCACGGCCTCACCTTCTCACCTTCTCACCTTCTCCACCATGGTCTGGTTTGGCTCAGCCACCAATCACGACACCTGGAGGCTGCAGCGAATCGTCCGATCAGCAAGAAGGTTATTAGCTGCAACCTTCCCTTCATTGATGCAATGTACACTGCAATAGCCAGGAAGCGAGCGGGCAAGATCATATCTGACCCCTCTCACCCTGGCCACAAACTCTTTGAATCACTTCCCTCTTGAAGGCGACTCCGGACTGTTAAAGCTGCCACAGCCAGACAAAAAAACAGTTTTTTATCCACGAGTAGTTGCTCTACTCAACAGCCAATAATCTGGAGCCTCCCTTTGATCTGGTATTTTGTTGGTTCACATGCTTGATCAATGGTGTTTTATCATTAATGTTTTATTATTATTATTAATGTTTGGTGTTTTCTGAGTCATTCGTAACTGTCACTGTATGTCATGTTGTTACTTGTGGGCGGAGTATCAAGGCAAATGCCTTGTATGTGAATCAGCCATGATCACAATGAATGGTGGTGGTGGCACGAAGGGCCGAATGGCTTCCTCCTGCACCTATTTTCTATGTTTCTATGGTTCTAGGCATCCTGATAAAATATATTCTGAGGCGCATCTATAGAAGTTGGTGAGATTTGTAGGGGACAGCCGAACTTTCTAAGCCATCTAAGAAGGTGGATACGCGACGTTCCGGTTCAGGCCCCATCTTCAGACTGATTGTGGTGGGAAGGGGGACCACAATCAGTCTGGAACAGATGGAGGCTAGACAAAGCAAGTTGGATGATGAGCGGATGCAGGTGAATCCCGTGTTCAATGTTGGGCGGTTGAGACAAGAGAATAAAATCTAAAAGTTGTGAGATATGGATTGAAAAGGATTGAATTATAATGAGAGTGGAAGGAATATCGGTGGAAGGGGGAGGTGGGATGAATAGTTTGGAGTCGGGTGAAGAGCGAGGGGAAAGTGGGAATATGCTCGTTAGCTACCTAACATTGGATAATTCAATGCCCATACCATTAGGTTGTGAGGTGGCAAAGTGGAAGATGAGGTGTCGTTCTTTCAGTCTGCATGTAGCGGCACTCTGGCAATGGAGGAGGCGCAGGACAGAAAGGTCAGTGTGGGAAAGGGAGTGACAATGGTCAGCCACGGGAAGATGCGTCAAGCCTCGACGGAACGTGGATAAAGCCCCTGTCCCACTTAGGAGACCTAAACACCAACCTCTGGTGATCTTGCCCGCCACCCAAGGTTTCCATGAGGTCACCGGAGGTTTTGGTCACTCTCCCTAATGGGCGAAAGTGGTTTCCGCGTGGTCGAGGCTTTATCTAGGTCGCTGCTATTTTTTCATCATGATTAAAACCGGCCTCGACTACAAAATAGGTTGCCGTTTTAAAAATCGATATTTTTTTAGTCGCAGGTCGAGTCGAAGCCGGTTTTATTCACAGTCGAGGAAGGTATTCAACATATGCGTGGGAGGTGGTAGGCGTTTGCAGGTCACCTCGACCTTGATTTTTTTGGGTGGTTGGCAAATTCACCAGAGGTTGCTGTGTTGGTCTCCTAAGTGGGACAGGGGCTTAGGTGTTCGCCGAGTCTACCCTTGACCACGCCGATGTAAAGGAGGCCATGTCTGGATCACCTCATGCACTAGATGAGATTAGAGGAGGGGCAGGTGAGCAACTGCCTCACATGGAAGGCCTGCTGGAGTGTGAGGGAAAGGCTACATGGAGAGCTGTTACATCCCATGGTGGCTAACCGTTTAACCACACTTCACAAGAAAGGCGATGGAGAGGGAAATGAGGGTGAGCAGGAGGAGAGTTGGGGGAAAGAGAGAGAGAGAGAGGCGTACAAGGATGAAAAGGAAAGATAGTGGAGAAGACGAAATGTGGAAGAGATGCAGGAAGAGTGAACGGTCAAAGGGAGAGTGGGAAGAGGGGCGAGTTATCAGAGCGAGTGGGTTGGCAAAAGGGAGAGAGGTAAGTGTCAGAGAGATACAGTGAAACGGAGGGAGAGGCAGTACGAGTGAGAGGGGGGGGGGGGGTAATGGAAGGAAGGTCGATAGAGACAGAAGAAGATAGAAGGAGAATAGAGAGGGTGGGAGAGAGAGTAACAGTTCAGAGAGAGGACAGCAGTAAAGATGGAGGGAGAGAGAAATGGAAGAGGGAGACGTGCGGCATCCTTTTCTGTTTTATTTAGGTTCAGGACAATTCTGAGGTAGCAACGTTTCTGTTCTCTGAGTTGCGTGTTTTTGGGTCGTTTCTCCCCAGCGGTGATGAAGGCAGAGAATGATATTGTCCCAGGGCAAATTCAGATCCATCCAGGCAAGCAAGGAGTGAATGGTTACCGGCGTCGCCATGAGCGTGGGGTTGAGGTTACAGTCAGAGGAGTCGCGATCACATCGTGTGGTGAAGCAGATTGGATGGGGCATTTTAGTCAGAGGGGAACTGCTGAAAATTCCTTTGCCTGTGGACAAAGGTCACCCAGTCCACCTTCAAACTGGGCAAATGAAGCCCAGAATGGGTCCCTGGATTTTAGGATTGCTTTGCTGAGTGAAGTGGATTGCAGGGAATCCAACAAACAACATGAGGTGGAGAGTTGGGTCTGATACAGTTTGAAACAATATCCCCTTTGCTGGAACAATGCCGCCGCTCCCAATTTCCATCCCTCAATATCGCCACAATTCCCAGTCTTTGCAGTTTCTCAAACAATTCCCTGAATTATTCACAACCAGTCCAAGCGGGAATTTCACTTGGCGGATGTCATCTGTTTGCGAATAATTTCAAAATCTCTATTTTTAAACGCTAATGAAACTTTACAGTCCCGATGGAGACAGAACATGGTATTGTGAGAGAGAGGGACACAGAAAATGAGATAGGGGAGACAGAGGGGGCGGGGAGAGAG